>NW_015114773.1:6023-23800 GCF_001443285.1 Poecilia latipinna | reverse complement strand
AACAAAGCTGCCCTTCAAATAAACATGGTTGTAAATTAATCAATAGTTTAACAAAAGAAGTATTGAAACTAGAGATGTGCCGATCAGGTTTTTTCCTGCCGATACCGATACCGATCACCCATGAGGGCCGATCACCGATACCGATCACATAATTATTATTTATTTATTTTTTATCATAAACCCTACCGGTTACATTATGTGGAAAAAGGAACCATGAATTCACCTTAATTTAGACAAAAACTTTTTAATAACTTTTTTCAAGAAGAAAACTAAACAAAACAGGCATTGCACAAATTGTACTGCTATTGATAATACTATCTTTAACAGACTGAAAACATATGAAGGCTCTGAAGAGGCTAAATAATACAAAGAGCCAAAATAAAACCTCTCAACATTGCCAAGAAGTTCAAGTATAAAACTTAACATTCAAAGGCAAAAACAGGTTCCATTACAATAAACAATCCAGAGTTACTGAATGAAAACTTCCTGATAGCATGGCGGCTAGCTGATTACTGCTAACTCTGATTGGCTGTTTCTGACTGAGCGGAGTAATTATGCAGAACAGGGAGGAGATCGATTATTTTTTTTTTAGAGATTATCTGTCTCATGTTAGGACAGCGAAAGTTTTAATATGTATGTAAAATTTTTTTTTTTTTTAGGTTAGATGCTGCAGCTTTAAGCAGAGATTCGGTGTGAGAGTCACTACCAGGTGGAGCAGAAGCTCCGTCTGTGAAATATTACTACCTGTAGCAGCGGTTCAACAGCGAGAGCAGAACCAGCGTCTTACATCGCAGCTCGAAGACTTAAATAATTTTGCGGGTTATTTGTTTAGCTTTCTGACCGTCATGCTAATCCAGATGAGTGTTTATAGCTGTGCGTTGCTTTACCTGCTATCTGATCCTCCATATGTCTTTTTTTACTGCAGTGAGCCTCGATGTAGCCAAACTCCGTCAAGTATGGCTTTGTTTTTATGCAATATTAGATTCGTTGTGTTGATGCATTTTGACCTGCTTCACCCCACGTGCTTTAATTTTCCGCCGCAACACGCAAACTTCCCCATTCACTCAGTGCGATATAGTTCCACATCGCTTAGGATTTGTTGCTGCGCGTTTGCGCAGTGTGAAGGAAAGAGGAGACCAGCTGCACAGGCAGGCTGCGAAATGAGAAGCAGGTGATCAGTTTGTGCGATCGGCAACAAGAGACCGTGATCGGCGATCACAGATCACACTTTTTCACTGAAATCGGCCGATTATGATCGGTGGCCGATTGATCAGCACACCTCTAGTTTTAATATTTTAACATATTTGAATTATTCATTTTAGCCAACTATAAAGTACACAGAATTTACTAGCAATCATTAACTTAATGAGTCAAAATTTCAAACAGACACATTACAAATGTAGCCAATGAACAAAACTTTATTTTGAGCAACACATCTTAATTCAACATTGTAACACTGAATGTATGGAAGACCAAAACTGACATAATAAAAAATAAAATATATGAAAAGAATATATACCCAACATATATAAATAACATTTATAAATAAAATGTATATATCCGACATAATCAATAAAATAAATATAAATAAAAAATATATAAATAAAAGAATAAATATATAAATGAATATTTATCTGACATAAGAAACAAAAGCATAAATATTTATATATTTTTATTTTATTTATATATTTATGCTTTTGTTTCTTATGCCAGATAAATATTCTTTTATATATTTATTTTGTTTATATATTTTTTTATGTACATTTATTTTATTTCTTATGTCAGATATATACATTTTATTTATATATTTTATTTATATATGTCGGATATATATTTATTCTTTTATTTATATATTTATTCTTTTATTTTTTATTTTGTCAGTTTTGGTGCTCCATATGAATGTGCTATGTTAACATTTGCCCATCTTTATTTTGAGCAGCACATTTAATTTCAACAGTTTAGCACTTAATTTGCTTTCTAAACATTTACCCATCTTTCTTTGTCAGAATTTTGATAAATGAACTAAAAAATACTTTGAATTTTGTCCACATCTAACATTTACAAAGAGGTAGCAGTGAAACATAACACATTTACAATAACAAAGCAAGATTAGCCATGTATTTCTATCTAAGACAGACATATCCAAAGTCCGGCCCGGGGGCCAAATGCGGCCCGTGGTCAAATTTCATCCAGCCCGCAGCCTCTGTCATAAAATCAATAACGTCTGGCCCGCACGTAGAATTAATACATTGGGCAGCAGTACTGCTACCTGCATAGAGCGTAGCTTACACACTAAATGCTGTTCCTCATTTACCCACTAGAGGGCAGCAGCCCATGTGACTCAGACCATTTGCAGGTGGAGCTCATTGAGCTGCAGTGTGACGCAGAGAGCCGCGGTCGGCACCAGCAGTTTTCTCTCGCGAACTTTTACGACAGCTGGATAAGGACATGTTTCAAGAGATTGGAGCATTTTAGTAAGAAAATGCTAAGCTTGTTTGGGTCAACGTTAGGGTTCCCACCTGTCAGAAATCAAAATAAGGGACGCATCGTCCTAGTCTCATGGAGGGAGGGGGGGACTTCGACTAGGGTTACCAGTCCCTATATATTTAAAGTTGGCCGAGGGGGGGGGAGACTGCGGCTGTTGGAGGCAATATCGCAACACCGTGAGTGAAACAATGACTAGGGCAGCCTACTATGTAAAGTACTCTGGGACCACTTCTTTGGTATTACACATACACATTTGTAGAATACGGAACAAATGTCGTCTCGTTTCGGTTCGGGACGGGTTGCAACCCTAGTCAACGTATTTGTGTGAGAAGACATTCTTGGTTGTGAACTTAAATGACGGACTCTCACTTGTCATTTACAAGTTTCTGAATAAATTTTGCTTTTGTTTTTTAAGATCAAAATAAGTCAGAAATTCAGACAAGTTTTCAGTTTTCACTCCAGAATAATAAACTTTTAAAAATCTGATCAACATTTACTAATATGTCATCTTTCAAATGAGCCCTGCACTTGTTGATATGACTATTACTTGCTCATTTTTCTGTAATTTTATTTAAAAATTCTGTAAATATCGTTAGAAAAAAGTTAGTGTTAAAAAAGTGAAGTTAAGTGAATATTCAATTGCATATGATATGCATGTTTCAAATGAACCAAAAGACATGCTTAAGATTGCTGAAATTAAAATAAAAAAGCAAATGTAAAACACAGAATGGCTTGCTGAAATTTGTTTAAATATATTGCTGTTCTATGTAAAGAACATCCACCAAGGTCGGCCCCCCTACATTTTTAACACACCGAATCTGGCCCCCTTTGCAAAAAGTTTGGACACCCAAATTATTTCTTCATGAAAGAATTCATGGAAGTTCATGGAAGCTTTTTCACTCATTTTCTCCTCATGGTGGTTTCAACAGTTTCAACAGTTTAGCACTTAATTTGCTTTCTAAACATTTGCCCATCTTTGTCAGAATTTTGATAAATGAACTGAAAAATACTTCAAATTTTGTCCACATCTAACATTTACAAACAGTAGCAATGGAGCATAACAAATGTACAATAACAAAACAAGACTAGCCATGTATTTCTATCCAAGAGCTTCATGAAAGAATTCATGGAAGTTCATGGAAACTCTTTCACTCATACTTTTTCCTCATGGTGGTTATTCTGTTTTTGACAAAGTACTTAACTGCTTTCCAGTCTCTATTACTCAGTACTTGTGGTTCTGCAGCAATGCAATTCTCACAGTCAACCTTACCAGGAACTCGATTTGTCACTATGTACTTCCTTAAATGTTTATTTACTGCAGCACATTCCTCTGGTGTCCAGTTTCTTTTCACAACTTTTTCATTACCTAAGGGCATAAAAAGAGCACTTTTTAGTGTACAACGTTAGTAGAACAAAACTGAATAGAGGACACTTCATGTACAATAATCCCAATACAATACAATTAAAATGAGATATTTTAATAACTATCTTTGTCAACAGTAAGAAGAGAATTAGTTAATGTTTGGGGTATTAATTCAGTCAGCTCAGTTGCTAAGAGGTCTTCTGTGTCAGCTGTTTTGATATTAACAAAAATGGGGAAAAGTAGGAATACAGTCATGGCCAAAAGTTTTGAGAATGATTCAAATGTTAATATTTACAAAGTCTACTGCTTCAGTTTTTATAATGGCAATTTGCATATACTCCAGAATGTTATAAAGAGTGATCAGCTTAACAGCAATTAATTGCAAAGTCAATATTTGCCTAGAAAATGAACTTTATCCCCCAAAACACATTTCAACTTCATTGCAGCCCTGCCTTAAAAGGACCAGCTAACATCGTTTCAGTGATTGCTCCATTAACACAGGTGTGGGTGTTGATGAGGACAGGGCTGGAGATCAATCTGTCATGATTAAGTAAGAATGACACCACTGGACACTTTAAAAAGAGGCTGGTGCTTGGCATCATTGTTTCTCTTCTGTGAACCATGGTTATCTCTAAAGAAACACGTGCAGTCATCATTGCACTGCACAAAAATGGCCTAACAGGGAAGATTATCACAGCTAGAAAGATTGCACCTCAGTCAACAATCTATCGCATCATCAAGAACTTCAAGGAGAGAGGTTCCATTGTTGCCAAAAAGGCTCAAGGGCGCCCAAGAAAGACCAGCAAGCGCCAGGACAGTCTCTTAAAAGTGTTTCAGCTCCGGAATCGGGCTACCAGCAGTGCAGAGCTTGCTCAGGAATGGCAGCAGGCAGGTGTGAGTGCATCTCCACGCACTGTGAGGCGGAGACTCTTGGAGCAAGGCCTGGTCTCAAGGAGGGCAGCAAAGAAGCCTCTTCTCTCCAGGAAAAACATCAGGGACAGACTGATATTCTGCAAAAGGTACAGGGAGTGGACTGCTGAGGACTGGGGTAAAGTCATTTTCTCTGATGAATCCCCTTTCCGATTGTTTGGGACATCTGGAAAACAGCTTGTTCGGAGAAGACGAGGTGAGCGCTACCACCAGTCTTGTCTCATGCCAACTGTAAAGCATCCTGAAACCTTTCATGTGTGGGGTTGCTTCTCAGCCAAGGGAGTCAGCTCTCTCACAGTCTTGCTTAAAAACACAGCCATGAATAAAGAATGGTACCAGAATGTCCTCCGAGAGCAACTCCTCCCAACCGTCCAAGAGCAGTTTGGTGATGAACAATGCCTTTTCCAGCATGACGGAGCACCTTGCCATAAAACAAAGGTGATAACTAACTGGCTCAGGGAACAAAACAGAGATTTTGGGTCCATGGCCTGGAAACTCCCCAGATCTCAATCCCATTGAAAACTTGTGGTCAATCATCAAGAGACGGGTGGACAAACAAAAACCTAGGAATTCTGACAAAACGCAAGCATTGATTCTGCAAGAATGGACTGCTATCAGTCAGGATTTGGTCCAGAAGTTGATTGAGGGAGAATTGCAGAGGTCCTGAAGAAGAGGGGTCAACACTGCAAATATTGACTTGCTGCATTAACTCATTCTAACTGTCAATAAAAGCTTGTTACTCATAATATGATTGCAATTATATTTCTGTATGTGATGAAAACATCTGACATACACATGATAACCAGAGGGCAGCAGATCATGTGAAAATATAATATTTGTGTCATTCTCAAAACTTTTGGCCATGACTGTAGGAGACAGTCACCAACGAGGTTCAACAATAATTTTGAGACCATATCAAGGTGAAGACACATCTAGTTACAGAGAAAGGTAAGGTTTTACCAAATCAAATAGAATTTACAATGAAATGAAGCTGTATAGCGTCATGTTTTTACTTATATCTCATTATGTGTATTACTCAACTGCTTAGAAGTGTGATATTTAGAACAGCCTATTCGGTTAGTAAGTTTTCATATTACAACTTACTGACCGAGTAAGGGTTGTGTGCGGATTCCATGTGTGCGTTCCTTGCTGAATGTCCTCTGCTGCATTCCAAAATGAATATCTTTCTCGGCTGCGTTCTATTTATCTTTTAGTGTGGGTCAGCCATCCACAAGTGGAGGAGCAGAGGGCACAGACAGGGAATTAGAGAGAAGAGCTGTGGGGATGGTGAAGGTGCTTCTGTTAGAAACAGAAGCTGCTCACCTCATCACCCAAAATGAAGAACTGAAGCAGAGGTGGATGACACTGGTTGGAAGTGTGAGAAGTATGACATGGACCTGCTGTGTCTGCAGCCGAACAGAAACTGTAGCTGGCAGTAGCGCAAAAACTGAGAATGGCTGTACATAGCTTTCATTTATGGACAGTTTAATTTTCAAAAGAAACATTCTGAAAGTTATGCTGTTAATGTGTCAAAAACTGTCTAAATTTCTAATTTGTAAATGTGTGCATCTGTTGTATTTTTTGATCACTAAACCTGAAAACAATTACGTTTTTGTTTTTTCTTCTTGTAAATCTGATAAACACTCAGACTCTAAATTGTAAATAACTGCTGGAAATTGAAAAGTGTTATGGAAAACTGGCAACATTATTTACTCACAGGACATTTAAAAACCCTTTGCATTTTACAATAAACAAACATATCTAGATGATATTTTGAAACTTAGGCCTAAAAGGGTTAATATATCTTGTTTAGGTCAGCTAAATTTTAGTAAACAGTAGATATGAGGAAAATATTGATACAGTAGTAATAACTGGACCAATAATTGGATAAAGTTATATACTGAAAAGGATTTCTCTAATTTCACCTCTCTTTTTAGCAGACTTTTCATTACTGCGGTCACTAGATGCGGGAGTAGAAGGGGTCACTTTGACGACTTCTGGCATCAGTTCATCTGAAATGATCGTTTTTAAGTACAGAAAAGAACAGATTTTGAAATATTTAAATTATTTAAAAGTGGCATTTAAAAAAAACAAAAAATAGAGTACTGACTCCCGTAGGTTCCCAAGCTCACCTCTCTTTTTGGTCAAGGCTTTCTGACTTCCACTGGATGTGGCAGCACAAGGTGTCTCTTCAGGAGCTCCTTTTATCTGCTCTTCTGAAATATTGATTTTAGGGAAGGAAAAAAAGAAAAAAATCAATTTAAACTTGAAATGATCTACAGCTGACATGAACTTAACATACAGTAATCTAGTATGTTTAAAACTATTGTGATCATTCCCATTGAGAAACAAATAAATTCATACCTTTTTCTTCAAAAGTCTCATCCGTGTCAAGAGGTTCTAAAATGGTAAGATACATTTGAAGAGATTTGTTTACTAGAGAAAACACTCAAGAACCAATTCCACAAAAGGTAGGAAACCATAAATACTTAAACAGCAACTTTTAAATTGTTTTACCTCAAACCAAATCAGAATAAGATAAAATTTTTATGTAAACCCTAAATTATATTATTTTCAAATAATATGCTGTTTGTTCATCTTTAACAAAACATGCCTTCTATAAATATCAATTTCTTAAATTTATCCTTAAATATCAAAGTTAGTAGCTTTCATTTCTCTTGTATGAAAGTGTGTAAATATTAGTACCGTTGACATCAAGGTGGATTTCATCCAGACTCTTCCCTTTGTACTCTCCTAGACGTCCTTGTTCCAATGCAAGAAGAACTTTGCTTACTTTTGCTAACTGTACAGTTCCTTCTGGAAGGCGATAGTGCTTTCTGTGAACTGCAATGTTATGGCCAAGAAAGTCTGCCAACTGATCGAGTTCTGTGGTCTTGAGGTTCAAAACCGTTGACAATGTAGCAATGTGCTTCCTAAGCTTTGTTGACGTGAGAGCAGTAGAGTCTTTGAGGCCACTGCATTGACTTACAAGTTGCCTGATGCAGTCTGAACCCCTGAGGTAATGGAAGGAATTCGGCAAAGCAAACAGGTACAGATTTTCTTTCAGGACTCCACATTCTTCCCGCTTTTCAGTAAGAGTATCAAGTGATTCCTTCATCTGTGGACTCAGTAGAACAGGGACCTTTCTTCCTCTCTTTCCCACTATTGTTATCCGGACAAAATAGTTGCAAAGCTTTTGTTCAAGTGCTGTGAGGGCCAGGTTAACATCCTCATGTGCAGTGGATGTGTCCTTCGACAGGTAAACTGACAAATGCATTCTGGAAACCTCCCCAGCTCGCCGTCGGTTGAAAAGGATTACTTGTGCCAGAATGACTTTGGCAAGATCCTTCCAGTTGGACTGTGAGGCATCTTTTGTCAAAGCACGTAAATACTCCTGCTGTTTCTCTGACAAATGGTTGTGAAGAATCTGGACATCGTGTGTGAAAGGCAACAGTAGAGGTGCATTCCACTTCCTCTGTTGAAGCTGGGTTAAAGCTTGGCTCGCAATGTCATAGTTCCAACTTTCTTGATAAAGTTGTGCAAACTTTTCTGCATTTTTGACACTTTGCTTATCCTGGCTCTTCAGTCCTTCACTCTTAATGAACAAGGCTAAAGAATGTATGTTGTGACCAACTTTTCTAGCGAGAGATGGTCGATGATATTTGCCACTTTCTTCACAGAATCCAGCTAGACGTCTTGCAGCTGAGACAACTTGAACATACTTCTCTGGCTTTATGAGGTCTTTAATACTCTTCACAGGAGCAATCTTTTTTGCTTCAAGTAGCAGTCTGCCAAGCTCTCTTAGCTTTTGACGGATGTACGGGTGGTGGCTGACCATCTTATTCTTGTGAAACAATCTGTAACCAAACTTTAGGATGCAATTATCTTTCTTACATGCAACTGTGATGTCATCTTGATGCATCTCACTTAGGAACCGCCAGTAAGAATCACTGAACTCTGGCGGAACTGGTTCAGCAAAGGCACACAATGCTTGAACCCTTGTTCTACCCGTTTTGGAAGATTTATCTTCAGGCTTGAATTTGCAAGTCTGAAAATGTCGCCACATTGCCTTTCTATTGAATAGTCCATAGCAGTACAAACAATGTTTAAATATGTCTCCTTCTGTTTTCTCCTTTGGTTGTTTCCATGCAATGAGCTTACCTTTGTTACTTTCCAAAACTTCAGTATTGTGCTCAAAGTTTCCTTTATTTCTTAAATAATCCAACTGGAGTCGTCTTTGTTTTGAGTTTTTTGGCAAACTATAAGCTTTTGCGACTTCTACTTTATTCATGTGTTTGCGCATCAAATGTCTTGACATTTTTTGAACAAGTACACCACAATACACACATTGGTGTTTCTTGGCATATGTTCTGGAGCCATCTTCCTTCTTCAAAACAGGAGCAACAAAAACAGATGCTTCCTCCAGTGATGCACTTTCATCTTCACATGTAGCAGCTCTGGAACCATGACTTCCAAAAATTCTTTGACTCGACTCAATCTGGCCTTGCATACTAAACTTGCTTCTGTTTTGACTGAGTAACATAATTTTATCCTTTGGACTTTTATTTATAGGTAATTCCATGCTGGCATCACTGTCACTGCTTTCTTCACTTGTTTCTGGAACATATTCTTCTTCGCCATCTTCACATGTCTCATCTAACCCTGCAAAACTCCCCTAAATAATTTGGAGAGAAAAAAAGAGGAGGAAGAAATTAGTATTACTTCCACTATTAGAAAGAAAGAAAAAAAAACAACCAGGCCTTTATTTAAAGTCAACTTTAAAAACAAGTTAAACCTCTAAAAAAGAAAAAGAACTTTGCATCTCAAAAAGTGAAACTCATATCTTATATAAAATCATTACACAGAGTGATATATTCTATGCTTTTGTTTCCCATCATATTGATGATTATGGCTTACAGATAAAGAGGTAAAGAAAACCCCAAATTCATTGTCCAACCCAGTGGTTCTTAACCTGGGTTTGATCGAACCCCAGGGTTTCGATGAGTCGGTCTCAGGGGTTCGGCGGAGCCTCTGCCCCGGAGGTAAAGACACACTTGTGTAAAGTTGTGATGATGCCCCGCTTTGCCATCACTTGCTGCAAAGGATCACATTACATTACTAGGCCAATCAGAGCTGCGGAGGAGCACTGATTGAAGGAGTTCCACTCTCAGCAGGGATTTGAACTTGTGCCATTGCTGAAGAAGGTGATTATACACAGAATTCTGGATCCAAGGACAGTAACAGAAAATTCAGTGTGAAAAATAGAAGTTTGGTAAAAGGTGCAAAAGCAACAGAAAAAACAGGGCTGTCAAGCGAAATCCATTGAAAAATAAGGTGGAGCTTGACAAAGAGTGGACGAAGGCTTAAGTCGGTGCTTCAAGAGGCACTGCACAAATAAATACTAGCCATATTCTACAAATGTCACATTCCTGATGTCTAGCCACTCCTGAACCAGAGACATCATCAGAGTTTCATCTGGGCTAAGGAGAAAAGGAACTGGATTGTTGCTCGATGGTCCAAAGTCCCGTTTTCAGCTGACAGTAAATTCTGCATTTCATTTGGAAATCAAGGTCAAAGAGTCTAGAGGAAGAATGGAGAAGCGCAGAATCTATGTTGCTTCATGTCCATTGTGACGTTTCCACAGTCAGTGATGTTTGGGGTACCATGTCATCTGCTGATTCTGGTCTGCTGGGTCTTAAGTCCATAGACAACGCAGCCATGTAGCAAATGTTTAGACCGTTTCATGCTACCCTCTGCTGACTGGTTGTGTGGAGATGCTGAGTTTATTTTTCAGCAGAACTTGGCACCTTCCCACACCGTCAAAAGTACCAGAACCTGGTTGAATAACCATGGTGTTCCTGTTATTAATTAAGCAACAAACTCCCCTGATCAGAACCCCAGACAAAAAATTTATATGCTGTTGTCAGGCGAAACATTATATAGACATCAGACCCGACAAGGCAGATGACCTAAGGGCAGCCATCACAGCAATCTGGACTTCCATTACATCCATGTACAACCACAGGCTGATGGCCTCCATGTCACTGTGCATTGATGCAGTAATTAATGCAAGAGTATGTCAACCAAGTTCTGAGTGCATAGAAATGGACATACTGTTGAGAAGCCTGACATTAGGAATTAAGACATCATTTTTTGATTGGCCAGTGTGATATTCTAATATTTTGAGACTCTGTTGGTCTTTTAATACCAGGAAGCCATAATCATCTAAATTACAAAAGAAAAAAAAGCAAAGCTTGAAATATTCTACTCAATGTGCAATAAATGTATGGTTTCACTTTTTGAAATGACTAGCAATAAATATTGAACTTTTAAGCAATATTCTTATTTTTAAAAGGTGCACATATATAAGAATGCTTGGTCCAATTTAGTATACTCTTGTTCTAAGTTTAGGTCCAAACAGATAGTAAAATGCAATATTAAGGGAAGAAAAATCTAATTTTGAAAAAAAAAAAAAAAATTATATATATGTAAATAAATAAAATGTTAGACCAGATAAAGAAAAGTGTCAACTGAACAAGATTGTGTTAAAAGAATTAGTAAAACTAGTAAAACATGATGTAGCAATGAACACTAGCAATTCATTATAAGCAATTGAATCAAGTCTACTTTTTAAAATTGCATTGAATCATGAGGCTTACAGAGAAGTAAGATGCTCTTGTAGGCCGTTGTGAATCCATTGCCAATAACACTGAAGGCTCTTCCACGCTGTCATTACTTGAATCGTAGGTAGCATCAGACAAATTTGGATTTATCTGTAAAAAGATTACAACAAGCTATAATTATTAAAATCCTGTGATTATACATGCAGCGAGATGGTTATTTTAAAAAGTTTAAATAAAGCTGCAGTATGTAACGTTTTTATTTTCACATTTGTTAAAAATGTCACTATATCCTTAAAGATGAGAGAGATAATCTGTGAAAAAAAATCAAGTCCTACTGCCTCTTCCTTGTGCCCCTAATAACATTTCTAAACATGCGCTCTCAAAACAAAACAACCAATCAGAGCCAGAGAGCGTGTCTTTGGACTGTCATCCACAGCATGCATGTGGAACTCACCTGTCCTTCACGATGAAGCCAGCATTGTGCTGTTGCAGTTGTGCTAATGATGGAGAAATAAACCAACATTACAGGGAAACATCTAATTTCTGGAGTTATACCTGGTCCAAAAACCAAGACGGGTAGACAAAAGAAGACCCATGACGAAAGTCAAACTAAAAAGAGAGAATTAGATCAAGTCCGAAATAAAACAAGGGCAAATATTGGAATAGCGCTTCATATGTGGAGGGAGACAAAGTTCTCAAAGGTTTCAAAACTGATCCAGAGTTGGCAACATATCTGCCTCACAAGTAAGTATCTCTGCTTGATTTGCTTTATTTTTTTATTTAAAAAAAATAACAGCTGAGATATAGTTACAGTATCATTGGTGATGGCACAAATCTTATATTACTCTGTAACTTGAGACAGCACTGTAAGAAAGTTGTAGTCGGATGTTGATTCATTTTAACATTACCTGCTAATTCAACCTTAGTATAAACATTGGTTTTGTACCTACCATTTTTGTCCCAACATACTTTTTGGATCAGAATTAAATGCATTTAGATTTGGTAAATTTATTTTCTTGTGGACTGTGCTTGTCAATTAAACAGTAAATAAAATATTATGATAATGTTTACAACATTTGCACTTGAATTAGCTGTTTCTATTCCTGGGTATCTTAAAGTTTTGTGTTTCACATAATAGCTTACAGATTTTGTAATATATTGTTCCCATTTTATAACACTTAAGCATTGAAAAATGTTGGCCACATCTTCTACAGAATATGTTTGGTAGCAGATTAATTTCCGTGAGTAAATAATGAAAATGCAGTAGCAATATGTAACATCAATGTGTAGCTTTGGTTTCTTATGTAATGTGAAATGGCAAAATAATTTAGTGGGAATCATTATGCTTTTCTGGCGCTACACTAGGCAATGAATGGTTTTTAACATTGTGTCTGAATATTCAACAATCCAATGGGCATTTATTAAGGTTATCAAATAAGACAAAAGTAAAACATTTTATTTATTTTTAAAAATTTTAAAAGTTACAATTGTTATGTTAATTTTCTAATTAAGGGCATGTTGATGGGCTTTCTTCAACTGGACCTGGATGCCTATAGCATGGTCCCTGGGATGAGCTTATAGAGGTTTATGTTGACTCCCTCGACTAATAGCCATGAGACCACATGAGCCGCGTCAGCATGGTGAACTGCCCACTGTGCCAGCTCCCACCACACAGGAGCTACTGGAGACAAGTCAGCAGAGGTCCAGGTAAGTAGTTAATGTTTGTATCAAACCATTACTGCTACTTGTTATCTTCCCAATAAAAACTGGAAATTATAATTAAAAAAGGTAGGCCTCATTTGGGCAAGGCAGAATTTTATTTTTGATTATGCATATTTTTTAACATCCATGTTCCTTCACAGGACATTAATTTATGAATCAATGTCTGGCACATATAATTATTTATGCTCTTTCAACAGATCAGACATTGCAGCAGATACAAAAGGAATCATCTGTTGTCACCATGACTCAAAATGTTCACATATTTGCATTTGCGGGAGTAGGCAACAAAAGTTTATTTATTTTACACATCTGGAAAATAAAACATTTTAAAGATGTTAATCCATTGTTCAGTGAGATTCTTTGACCTTGTATGACTAATACAGACCCAGAAAATGTTATCAAGTTAATATTTATTATTCCAACAGACAGCTCAGTACGGTGTGTGGTAAAGTGGTCCTTTGGCTCTCAAAACATGAGCAGTTGGGTAAAAAAGAAAAAAAAAATCTTTTTTGAACAATTTACTAAGAATTATTCACAACAAATGTATTTTAAATTATCTGAATAAGCAACATATTTATATGCAATTAGAAAGCAGAAAAAATTTTTAAAACACACAACACAGCAGCCATTTTTTGCTTAGAATAAATCTCTTGTATTGTCCATAAGGATCTGGAAATCTGTTCTGGATTGTCTAAACACATCAGCTTAGGATGACTGCTCTGTGACCGGAACCCAAAGTCCCACACTGCCAACACACAAACTGTCTGTATGCAACCTGCTAACTTGACCTTCAGCTGGAAATTTAACTATAGCATGCAGGTCGGTCCAAATGCTACCAGGCAGACACAGGAGTGTGAAGGGAGGCTTTGGTGATGCAGCGGAGAGTAAGGGGGCAGGGCTTGTCGGAGCTTGTTCGAATTTTCATAAGGAAGTCCATGGTTTTGAAGAAGTTACATACTGCATCTTTAATTTCTTATGATTCTTTAAAGAATATTTTTAAAAAATAATTGTATTTCTTCAACATTATTACTTTTCTTTTTATATCTTTGTGTAGAGATGCAGAGAAGTCTTTTCCAGAATCACTGTCAGTATCATTACTCTCTGTGGAGTCCACTAGATAAACTCCTTGAACAACTGAAAGCTATGTGGGGGGGGATGAAAAGATATGCAAAGTTACAGTTAATGTAGGCTAACCTATTATATTGCATAAGTGTAATGGTGCAGCAAACATGATCCAAAATATGGCAACACCTTGGGTAAATGAAGGAGGCCCACACAAAAACACATTGTATAAAGCCAAGAAAAAGGCTCCAAAGTTTACTTCTTACCAAAAAGGAAAATTGTTTGATTGATCTTAAAGGTGTGCAACTTCAGAATCAGCAGAAAGGGTGAACACCAAAAATGGATGTGGAATTCCTTTCTTAAAAATTAGGTTAAAAGAATGAATACAAAAAAATATATAAAATATATAAAAATCCTGACTAACTTCCCAGTTCTGTAAAACAGAAGGTTTTACAAACAAATGCACATGTATGTAAACTAAAAACAAGAACAGGTTCCACATGAAGCATGTTTCAGAAATCCATCTCTAGGTGTGTGTGTGTGTGTGGCTTGGTTGGACCCCACATGGCAGCATGTTTCAGACATCCATCTCTAGGTGTGTGTACCAGTTTTTTGTTTCTACTGCCTAACGAGAACCATTAACATGTGATCAGATGATTGGTTGAATGATGTCAAAGTTACCTTCTGATTATTTAACAGCTTCCAAAATTAAAGTAAAGCAAGAACTCAAGTATGTAAACATTGAGAACGAGAACAGGTCTACACAGTGTAATTCTCAACAAAACTAACTGAAAGTTACCTGTTGGCTGTTGTCTTGTTCGTTAGTGTCATCACTGGGAGAGTCACAGAAGGTTTTGTGTAGTTGATCTGCAGGAGCAGGAGCCTGACAGCCAGTTACCTGGAACTAAAGCCAGAAATAACTTATCAACATCTCATAGAAAAGTTAAATGACAGACTCAAAACCTGTAAATGTAATTCAAATAGAAAAAATTAAGGCTTTTAATATCTTAACTTTCCAACGTGCATACTTGATCTCATCGACTTACTTTTTCACGCCATGGCCATTTTGAGTCCCCGTAGTTGTAATCAATTTCAGTTCCTATTTCTATTTTCTTGATGGCAAAGAGGCACAAATGGGGCTTATTATTTACAATAATTTTTTCCATGGTGCAGTTTGGAGACTTGTGGTTGTCATTCACTAATCTTCCTAGAGAGCCATCCTCTTTTGATGCATCAATACTAGGAAAGAAATCAACAAAATCAAACATTTTGTGTATCATATGCAGTCTTTGTGTAAAATAAAAGTTAGCTTAGAAACACTAATTTCATTAACATTTCAAACATCAAAGTTGTGATAAATTTTGAGGTAATGTCTTTAGCAGTCATACCAAACAAGTTTTTGATGTCAATTCTGGTGTGACAATAAAATATTGCTTCAAATTGAATCTCTCTGATCTTGAATTCCACTCTCTTTAGAGTTCAAAATTCCTTTATGGAAGATATTTGCTCTTACATACCACCAATGTCGATTCTGCCATTCAAACTCAAAAAGAAATGTACTCTCCTTTCCAGAGTACTTTCTTGTTTGACATTCATCTGCTGGTAGAAGACGTCCCCTGTATTCTATGACAAAATCTCCCTGTTCAATGGGCTGGGTAGCAAATATGCCTCTTCCTGCAAGGCATTTCATATGAACACATTGGTTAGGAATAATTAAATTATTTCTTCATTTTTAGATAAACCATTAACCAAATAATTGTGGTCTTAAGATGTTAATACTAAATTATTGCTTAGAAATCTTAACAATAATCATTATGAATTTGTTTTCAGTATGTCATTTTATAAAACAAATCAATATTTAGGGTAAGTGATTCAAAATGAGTTTATTACCTTTGTTGTCATCAATAAATCTTTCCATTAATCCTGGTTTGTCCTTTGAAGATTGAATGTAAAAGGTTGCTTCATCAACTGGCTTTTTTCTTACCTTCCTTTTGGACATTTTAGCCCTAAAAAATAATTTAAAAAAATATGGCACAGACAACTTTGATAAGAAGAGAACTAGATGTACTCACAATCCTCTAATCTCAGCCCTTCCTTGAGACAATTGGTATTATGAGCTGGTCCCATCTAAATAAACTGAATTCTTACGAAACCCAAACTTGACAAAGGTTTGCGCCCAACAAACATACCATCGAGTGGAGTGGGCGACC
This sequence comes from Poecilia latipinna, assembly GCF_001443285.1. NCBI lineage: Eukaryota > Metazoa > Chordata > Actinopteri > Cyprinodontiformes > Poeciliidae > Poecilia > Poecilia latipinna. The sequence continues at coordinate 7,403 of NW_015114773.1, read as the reverse complement.
TCTCCTCGCCACGTTAGCTACTATAGGATAGTTAAGAGAGGTCCATGAAGCGCCTACTTTTATGTCCATGTCAACAGCTTAAGTACAATTAGGCTACTATCAAGAGTCTAAGTAAAGTTGTTTCAATAGCTTAACCAACATAATTCAGAATTTTGAGGCGTACCAGCTCATTTTTATTATCCGTCTGTATCAAAGTGTTATTTTTACGTAGCCTTGTGGATAGTGAATTGGTGCTAATTTTGACAGTTATTCGCGCCAAAATGATTGAATTATTTAAATGCACATTCTTTCACATGAAAAAAATAATATCGAGACAGAGATACACTGAAATCATACCGCGGTAAAGCTAACCGGCTCTGACTCCAGCCGGCCCAGCACACAATATACAAGTGCGCGGTAGCTCAAGACATTATGGTACACCCATTTACGTGCTGCTTTCACAATAAAAGCGCACATCCGGTCCATGTTTAAGCTACTCAAAACCAGCCGCAGCATTTGCAAAGAAACTCTCTGTTTCCAAAGACTCCTACCACTTCTGGATGACAGAGGGAGACCTCTAGAACAGAACCAGAAAGTGGCAACTAGATCTGATGTGTAATTTCAAAATAAAAGCCTACCAAAAAAATCATTTTTTATCTTTTCCCCCTAAGTTGCCGTGCACATTGCTGAGAAACTCTCTGTTTCCAAAGACTGCTACCACTTCCGGATGAAAGAGGGGCACCTCTAGAACAGAACTAGAAAGTGGCAACCAGATCTGATGTGGAATTTAAAAATAAAAGCCTATCAAAAAAGTCATTTTTTATCTTTTCCCCCTAAGTTGCCGTGCCCATTGCTGAGAAACTCTCTGTTTCCAAAGACTGCTACCACTTCTGGGTGACAGAGGGACACCTCTAGAACAGAGCCAGAAAGTTGCAACCAGATCTGATGTGTAATTTCAAAATAAAAGACCATTAAAGTAGTAGTTTAGATCTATTCCACCTAAGTTGCCGTGCCCATTGCTGAGAAACTCTCTGTTTCCAAAGACTGCTACCACTTCTGGATGACAGAGGGACACCTCTAGAACAGAGCCAGAAAGTTGCAACCAGATCTGATGTGTAATTTCAAAATAAAAGACCATTAAAGTAGTAGTTTAGATCTATTCCACCTAAGTTGCCGTGCCCATTGCTGAGAAACTCTCTGTTTCCAAAGACTGCTACCACTTCTGGATGACAGAGGGACACCTCTAGAACAGAGCCAGAAAGTTGCAACCAGATCTGATGTGTAATTTCAAAATAAAAGACCATTAAAGTAGTAGTTTAGATCTATTCCACCTAAGTTGCCGTGCCCATTGCTGAGAAACTCTCTGTTTCCAAAGACTGCTACCACTTCTGGATGACAGAG
>NW_015114773.1:0-3053 GCF_001443285.1 Poecilia latipinna | reverse complement strand
ACCCCCGCCGCAGCATATAAAAACAAAAAAAAATATATGCTGAGAAACAAACACAAATATATTTATATATATATATATATATATATATATATATATATATATATATATATATATATATATATATATATATATATATATATATATATATATATACATATATATCAGAAAGTTGCAACTAGATCTGATGTGTAATTTCAAAATAAAAGCCTATCAAAAATGTCATTTTTTATCTTTTCCCCCTAAGTTGCCGTGCACATTGCTGAGAAACTCTCTGTTTCCAAAGACTGTTACCACTTCTGGGTGACAGAGGGACACTTCTAGAACAGAACCAGAAAGTGGCAACCAGATCTGATGTGTAATTTCAAAATAAAAGACCATTAAAGTAGTAGTTTAGATCTATTCCACCTAAGTTGCCGTGCCCATTGCTGAGAAACTCTCTGTTTCCAAAGACTGCTACCACTTCTGGGTGACAGAGGGACACCTCTAGAACAGAGCCAGAAAGTTGCAACCAGATCTGATGTGTAATTTCAAAATAAAAGACCATTAAAGTAGTAGTTTAGATCTATTCCACCTAAGTTGCCGTGCCCATTGCTGAGAAACTCTCTGTTTCTCAGCAATTTTTTGCTGAGAAACAGCAGAGTGGTAAAAGTGGCCGTGTTCCAACTTTTTGGGGATTTATAGACATTGTGAAATTTTGACTCAACATATATCTCCTGTAAAATGTTACATTTACTCAGATTAAACTTTTGATCTGCCATCTATGTTCTATTACGAATAAAATATTATATGTTGCCACCTCCACATCATTGCATTCAGTTTTTATTCACAAATTGTTTAGCGTCACACCTGTTTTGAAATCTGGTTTGTATATAAGTAGTACATGTAGGAGATTATAGAAAAATCTGTATATAAAAAAGATGATTGAGTGAGGTAGCTCTTTACATTTTCTACTTATTTGAGTATATAAAAATAAAAACGTATTATTTTAAAGGGATTTAATTTTGAAATTATAGATCATATGTGTTTGATATTTTCTGGTTGTCTTGTAGAGGTGTCCCTCTGCCACCCAGAAGTGGTAGCAGTCTTTGGAAACAGAGAGTTTCTCAGCAATGTGCACGGCAACTTAGGGGAAAAAGATAAAAATGACTATATATATATATATATATATAGTATTAGTTTTGTATTAGTTTCTCAGCATATATTATTTTCTGTTTGCAAATGCTGCGGCTCGATTTGAGTAGCTCAAACATGGACCGGATGTGCGCTTTTATTGTGAAAGCAGCACGTAAATGGGTGTACCATAATGTCTTGAGCTACCGCGCACTTGTATATTGTGTACTGGGCCGGCTGGAGTCAGAGCCGGCTAGCTTTACCGCGGTGAAATACCAACACAAAGCTTTAGCAAATGTTTGGCGAGTTTCGAAGAAGTTTCGGTGAGCTACGCCAAAGTCAAGTTCTGTAATCAGCAGTTATGAAATGTTAGCGCATCAAAATCCCCCTCAATATAACACGGAGCAATTATAAATCCTATCTTTCCCTTTTATACCATTGTATTTAAAACACTGCATGATTAGATGAATGATAAGTTAAAAAGCCGAATTTCTTACGAGAAAACATTAAGTCACCCGCGTGTCAATATATTGAACGCGAAGCCAAAATCATTGCATATAAACGTCGGAGTTTGGATAAAAAGCATTTCCACATCAGTTTCTTGCATTTAGTATTAACATACAATTTACTCACCTGTGTGTTATGCTTTCTTCCCAGTAGCGTGTCGTCGTCTTTTTCTTTAGTATTTTATTTTCGGATTGCAACCTATTTAAGTTGTATTTACCGCCACCCACGTACAAACACTTACCGTTTGTACGTGTCGTACTGTGTTATGCTTTCTTCCTAGTAGCGTGTCGTTTTCGTTTGCACGTGTAGTCGTCCTCTTCTTTAGTATTTTATTTTCGGATTGCAACCGATGTAAGTTGCATTTACCGCCACCTATCGGATTGAAGTGTGGTAATCAATGATATTCCGTTTGCACGTGTCTCCCCATAGGTGTCTGCTCCTAAGTTTGTTTGTTTTTTATCTTTATTTGCGATGTTTGAAACATTGTACACAAACATAAGAAAAGAAAAGATATATATAAAAATAAAATATGACAAGGGGATTTAAACATATAATGACAAGAAAATAATCTGGAGCGAATTACAAGATATCTCCTTGGTATATGCCACATTTGATGGACACTTGTGCAAGTGGTTTGCAGTTGGCTTCAAGGGTGGTTTTCCACAGCCCCATCGAGTTTGCAATGAAGGCTCTTAGAGTCCTATTGATGTTGTACATCTCTAAGCATTCAATGATCCAGGTATGTGGCATTGAGTCATAGGCTTTCTTGTAATCAATCCAAGCGGTGCACAGGTTGGTGTGTCGGGTTTTGCAGTCTCGGGCGACTGTGTGGTCTACAAGGAGTTGGTGTTTGGCTCCTCTGCTGTTTATGCCGATGCCCTTCTGTGCCGTGCTCATGTATTTATCCATGTGTCCGCTTATCTTAGCCGCTATGATGCCTGATATGAGCTTCCATGTTGTAGAGAGACAGGTTATTGGCCAATAGTTGGATGGGACTGGGTTGGATGGGATACCTTCTGTATCAGGATTGTGCGCCCTTCAGTTAACCATTCAGGGTGAGTCCCATTTTGTAGCAGCTGGTTCAGTTGAGCTGCCAGTCGCTCATGGAGGGCAGTGAGTTTCTTCAGCCAGTAGGCATGGATCATGTCAGGTCCTGGTGCTGTCCAGTTTTTCATACCTGAGACTCTTTCTTGGACATCTGCCACAGTGATGGTTACCGGGGCTTGTTCAGGGAGGTTGCTGTGGTCCTCTCGTAGAGAGGTTAGCCACTGTGCATCGTTATTGTGGGACGCCTCCCTTTCCCATATGCCTTTCCGGTATTGTCCAGTCTCCAGCCTTGGTGGGTCTGCTCTGTTGTTAGTACCCTGCCATTGAGAGTACACTTTAGCTGGTTGGGTGGAGAAGAGCCGGTTAATCCTCCTGGCTTCATTCTCTCT
>NW_015114772.1:87779-107740 GCF_001443285.1 Poecilia latipinna | reverse complement strand
GGCTGAGGAGGAAATAGTTGGGAGGAAAGCAGAAGAAGAGTCAGAAGAGGATGAGGACATCTGCCAGTTTCCATCAGTCCAACATCAGGATATGGCTGCAACCCACAACACGATGCTGATGGAGGTCCTCCCACCCTACTGTTCATTCCTTAACCCCACTGAGGAACCTTTGTCAGCATGATGATGGAAATTAAAATGTAATGTAATTATGTAATTTCTACAGCACTGTACAGTTTTCCATGAGGAGATTGTCCTATGGTTCCTTTTCTACTTTTTTTTGTTCTCTGCATTTCTGTCTTTTTCTTTCTGAATCACCATGGCATGTAATAAATTACAGCAAAAGCGTAAATGTGAATTTTGTAGTCTCTTCCCATGAATAATCAATTTGACTGTATTATCTATACATAGAGAAACTATAACTTATTATTTTGAGTCACTGATATGTTAACAGACAGAATTTTAAGAGCTGAACTAAGGATTTTTAAAGCAAACAAATGCTATTTTTCTTGTTTCTACAAATTGTTTTGAGAAATGCGCTTACCGTTTTGTAAATGCCAACAATGACTTGAGAAATGCACCAAAAGTGACTGAGAAAAACTAACAGCATAAATTGTCTCAGGTGTATCTATTGGTTTGCCTGTATGAAACGTGTACACATTTACAGCTTTGTTTCTGCTAGCTTGCAGGAATTGTAACTTACATAAATGATTGAAGACAACTTATTGGGCTTCATGAGACTCGGATAAATGGTGAGTATCTATTTCATAAATTGCCTAAAACAGTTATAGCTATTTAACTTTTAAAGTCAATTTGTGTATTGAAAGTTGGATGTAAGATTGTTTAACATGTTACAAGGGTTCACTCTTGTTTGGGGACATACATTTGAAAAAAGAAGAAAAGGATTGCTGCTCCAAGACGGAGCTTTGTATAAACACCTGTAGTCAACAAACAAAGGTTTAAGAACTACTGAATTTTCAGTCAGAAATGATCACATCGCCTGGTTGAAGTACCAGTCTCCATATGCAAGTCAGCAAAGGTGAAACAAACATTTAAGCGAATGGTGCATTTATATGATGTTCATGTAACATCATATAAAACTTTTGCTTTGTTTGTTTTCCAGCAGAGAGGAAACGCCTGATTGACAACATGTGAGTCTCAATTTCAACCTGTGACTGGGAAGACTACAACCATCCTGAGCAAAGTCTGAACTCAGTGACTTGTTACTCTCAACCCAGAACAAGAATCGTTTTATCAGCGGTTTTTCTTCTACAATAGGTTATCTCTTATGTCGACACATGCTGTTTTTTTTTGTTTGTTTTGTTTTCCAGATCTCAGTAATACCGTGAGGAAACTGGACAGAAAATAGAATTGGTTATTTTTTTATCTGAATTTTTAAATAGAAATTGTTTCTTTAAGTGGATTACTCGTAATCTGTATTTTTTGTTTAATTTGAATACATTTTCTTTATAACTTTCTGTATTGAAATGCTGACAAGTTACACTTCCTTGTGTGTTGTACTGTAATTTTTATGGTAAAATTCTGGTAAGAACTGCGACCGGTAATTTACCATAAATTTTTGGGGGGTTTTTTTACAATAAAATGTCAATATATCATGCAGTCTTGGCTATGTTTTTCACTTATGTAGATATTATGCCTCAGGCAGTATGACCGTATTTACTATGGCAAAAGCACATTTGAATTTTTTATTTTACCATATTTTAGGAAATACGGTATTTTACCGTATTTTAAAAATACGGTAAAAAACTGGCAGTTTTGGTTGCCAGAATTTTACTGTATAAAGACGGTAAATTTTACTGGATAAAGACAGTAAAACTCTGGCAACCAAAACTGCCAGTTTTTTACCGTAAATTGAGGCCGTTTTTTTTTTTTACAGTGTGTACTAAGATATTTGTCTAGAAGCTAGACCAAAATGACTTGGAAAAATTTTGTATTTTTGCAGTACAAGCACAAATGTGAAGGAGGCAACAAGTCATTGCTGCCATCACACATAATGACAGACAACAGGTAAAAGTTTTATCAGTGTCCAGAAACGTAGTATCAACTCTCAGAATATGTTTTGTTTTTTACAGTTCAAGTTTAAAAGCAGTGTTTTTAGGGAGAAATTTTAAAATATCAACTTAAATCTGGGTATGCTATCAAGCTACATTTTTAATTTCACCTACAAAATATAAGACCTCTGGAACGGTGCCACTGGCTGATGTGTGCCATCCATCCTGTAGATCTTCATCAGGCAGGAAACAGAAAAGTGTTTACTCCTCTACAGGAGGATGTGCCGGAACAGATTTCCCTCACAGCAGGCGGATAGAGAGTAGATTGCAGAGAGAGATGGAAAACAGTACGGATATGATATAAAACTCAACAGACAACATTTTCTCAACCACAAGGTCTCTCTGCTTTAGAAAAATTTATGAAAATACCTGGCAGGTGGTGTGTTCTTAGTGTGTGGTGTGTTCTTAGTGTGTGGTGTGTTCTTAGTGTGTGGTGTGTTCTTAGTGTTGGTCATATAGTGATTTCACCGAGGAAATTAGATTTCTTGGAAGACCATTTATAGAAATATTGAACACACCTAAGTTAGGACTAGGATCAGTCCAAACAAATATTTCTAAGATAACAATAAAACCAATTTTTCAAAAAATAAGGAAGAATGCCGTTGTCATGTTTACTTGATGTAAGACTCTTGTCCTGGCAACCCTTATGGACACAAATAATCTTTTTGTTTTTCTAAAGCATTTGTACAGCGACAGGACAAAATGGTTTTTGTCTGAGATTTGAAATGAGAAAATATTTGTTTAATGGGTAGAGAACAGTCCTTACTGTTGCAACTAAATGGAGAACTGAAGCACATGAAGGCAGTGATACTGGAGCAGGTGCGAGGGATGTGGGTGGGTACCGAGCTAACCGTCTGTTGTACCGGGCCACAAACTCACAGTCAACTGCAATGAACAGCCTGCACACCATTTTCTAAGTGTAACCAAAAAGTTAGAGCAGCGCTTGTTGTGCCACAGACATACCTGTCAAGTAGGAGATCTGAAGATAAACTGGAGGAGCGCTAACTGCTGGCATTTACAATATAACACTCCCATGCTAGCATGCAGAGGACATTAGAAAGCTTCATAATAGGCATTGTTACTCCTGTTTACTTGATATGTGCATAACATTATTATAAACACTGTAGACATGCCTGTAGTGATCAGTGTGTTGCATAGACACTTATTTAACATATAATATGGTCCGTAGCCTATATGTATTCTAAGATGTGTTTGTAGTCTTGTTACTTTCTAAAATTTATAACGGTGATAAATGTCCCTGTCATGTCTCAAGATGATTTGATAAAATACGCAGTGAGGTAATAAGTTAATTATTGCTCAATAATTATCACAAATCATAGGGAAAAGTAAGAAAAGTTGTTTCTTAGCCATTCAAACTGACAGACAGGCTGACATGTTAGGAGCTATTGAGAGCTTTATGAACCATGTGACGGCGTGTTGGCGAGTTCAAAGACTGTCCTAATGCTGCGGCGCTGCCCCATAACATTAGGTTCTGTCAGATTAACTTCTTAAAAGTAACTAGCTAAGTAACATGGAATGTTAGTCTCCAAACAAGCAACTTGAAATCATTTTGATGACTACTTGGAGACCAATATGCTTTAACCTTGAGAATTGTTATGTCCCCTTCACTGCATATTGTAATATTTTGAATATCTCTCCACTGCATATTGTAACCACTTTTACCTTGATCTGGAGGATATTGTGCCGGTATTGCTCCAAAAGGAGTCACTAGTGCACTGGTATACAAGCTATCACTGACATGCTAACACTCCATCGGCTACAGAAAGCTTGATGGGTGTAGCAACAGTAACTAAGGGTGTCGGGAGAGGGTGAACATGAAAAGTCAGTTGAATATGTCATAATTATCATTTAAAAACTCACAAGTTAAAATAGATTTACTAGAATATTTTGTTTGCACTGTAAGCGAAAATGACACCGAGAAAGTTAACGCTCCTCTGACTGAGAAATGTGGAAGATGACTCCTCCGTACCCGTCCTGCAGCCAATGCATCAGTTAACAGCTGATTTCAAAGCAGCCCCGTCTGGCCGGCCCGATGGGAAGCATGGCTCTCAGGGTTCCAGGGAGCAGAGTGGGACTGGGCTAGAAGTGCTGGACCCAGGTTTGAAGCAGGCTGGCCCAGGCCTGCTAACAGTGCCAAAGGGACTTTATATGTTCATACATCTTTGTAACAGTTTTGTATCAAGAGGGTGACCAGAGAAGCAATGAGGAGACCAGGCATTTGGCCTTAAACTCAACATGTAGTCCTTTAAATCTTCCTTTTTTACTTCATACCCTTTTTTTAGTTGCCAGACTTAACACATGGTATCATCAGCTAATATGGGAATTCCTTGATGTCTTCTAGTTATTCTACATGCAAATAACCCAAACATACACTTGTAATAAGACATTCATTGCAAATGCACATAATTATATAATGATAGTAAAAAGGATTGTATATAACATTAAGCACTATGTATTTTTGATCAGTGTTCTACCTTTGAGAAAGTCTTCTAGAATCTGAACTTATACAGTCTCAAGATACATTTACACTTCAGTTCTCAAGCACTTGTCTATTTTTATATTCATTCACAAATATATAGATCAACAGAACTCTTATTTTAAGTGCCTTGCCTAAGGACATATTAGTACACGCAGTTGGACTCACACACACATCCAACAAATTCCCATCCCGTACAAGTACTCTACCTGCTGAGCCACCGTTTTTAAAGATGTGTTTTTCAATGCTTATGTGTGGTGGGGGAAAACAACCAGATCAAAATCTGAATTCAAAACTTTTATTGAATGATTCCATTAAATATTTAAATATGTGTGTAATCATCTTAGGTATGGTGAGAGGTATTTTTTTGTTCAAAATCTAAGCAAAAGTGATAAAGCATGTGCATTGAATAAAACTGGCTCAAGAATGAAGCCTTGTGGAACCTCACATTATAACCTAAGAAAAGAATTAATTGTGCACTAAAAGACATGCCTACATTGATTCATTAAATCAGAAATGGTTTTGTCATAAACACCAAGTGGAACAAAAAATCACTTTGTTGGGAAATGTATGACATCCCCATTTTTGTTGTAGCAGATAGTCGTGCTCAATAACAGTTGACATGTAGGTGCTGCTTACACCTCACACAGAAAAACACACCACCATCAGAAATGAAGCATGCATTGCTTTACATGTTCCATTTCTTGAAAAAAGAAAAATTGCACATTACAGAGTGTTTTAATAGGAGAATAGTAATATTTTAAAGTAATTTAATTTGCCAACCAAAAATGTATAATGTTGCATAGGTTTCCCCAGAAGGATGAAAAAGTTAGCAGAACACCAGTTGTAAAAATAGAGTCAAGTTCAGCAATGGAGGTAGAGAGGTGAAACCATCAACATGAGTGGAGAAATAGAGTAAGCTAAGGTGAAGAAAGTGGGTGTGATGAAGAGGAGAGTAGAGGTGGTGGTGGGGTTTAGTGTGAAAGGGGTTAATAGCAAAGTGGAGGCTCAGAGCTGATCGAAATGCAGAGCGCGTCCCCCCAGCCCTGTGCTCAGTGATGAGTTGGAGCTGAGATCTGGCGCCCGCTATAAAGAAGCTCATTGAAAATAATTCAGAGTGACGGCTGTGCAGGAAGAGAAACAGGGGAGGAGGGTGGCTGTAGTGGCATAGGGGTGGGGGGATAGAAGGCGGTATGGCTATGATGGAAGCTAGATGGAAAGTGAAAAGGGTAGAGAGGGAAGAAAGAGAGGTGGAGATTGAAAGACGGGGGGAGACCAGCATGGGCGACAGCTGATAAAGTAAACGGGGTCAGAATTTCCAGTCAGACGGAGACTAGAAAGTAAAAATAACAATCAGTATGTAGACAAAGTAAAGTCTGTGTGTGGACAGGTACATAGCATGCCACGTTTTATACAAGACTGATTAGTTCACTCAAGACCAAAATCAGTAATACTTCTCATTCTCCTACACACCAGATCTAAAGTTCTGGAGAGGTTTGTTTGGTTCTGACCAGGCCCGGTGCATTTCTTCAGACAGGAATAGCAGCTAAGAAAGAAAGTGGAGGAGCTCAGTCTCTTCAAAGATCATCAGTCTCATATTACGCTATCAATGGTGATAGTTTTAACAAATATGTAAAAAGAAACATTTTTGTAAAAGTTACATACTTTTACAAAAATGAATAGGCATCCTGTCCAGGGGTGCAGCATCCTGTGGGGGGAAGCTGGCATGGAATCCAAACTTGCAGTACAACTGTTCGTTCCTGTGTCCGGCTGAACTCCACTTAAATATGCAACAACTCTTCCACTGGACTGATTTCATCTATATATTTGGATATTTCACATTAGTTATGAGCATGGACTTAAAAACAGTATGGAATGTTTTCTACAGTCATCTAGAAATTGTACAAAAACACATACATGAAAAAAAATCACTTTGAGTTCTTTGTCATAGATACCTCAAAGAGAGCTTTTCTTTGAAAATAAACTCAAGTCTGTCCTCATGTTTATCGTCAAATAAAAGTGGAGATTTAATGTTCAGCATGCTATGGTGGCATGGCCAACTCTAGCCCTCTACAGAAAGTACCCTGCATGTGTCACATGCATTATTGCTTAAACATGAGTGTTTCAAAAGTCTGAACTGCCTTCTCAGTTCTCATGTGTACATATGAACAAAAATGTCTGGATCCCCAAAGCAAATGACGGAGGTGTGATTCTTATCAGATAGCTCCCGTCTGTCAAAACCAGTTTGAACAACGATGCAAATAATGAAGCAAAGATGCCAGGAGTTTGTCCTGCTTCCAGGAGTTTAATAAATGAAAAGGAAAGACAGGATGAAAAACCTTCCAGTGTAGAAAAGATGTCTCTGAAATATTTAGTAACTTAAATATTCAGTTCATGTATTTATTAAGTCAACATTACTGACATTAAGCAAACTGGGGAAAAAAATAAGCAAAAAAGAACAAGGATGTAGTATTTGTATCTTCAGTGTCTTAGACCTCAAGAAAATTGAAGCTCTGAGATTTAACTGTTGATGATTGGAAAATGTCCTTTTACCGGGACGTGTTTCACCCATAGGACTGTACAGAGGGGAACACTGGATTCTGGAAACCAGAAATAATGAACACAGAGCACAGAAACTTTGGTAACAGGGAAAGTTACACCATACAGTCCAATCAAGTGATCAGGTATCACTAAGGGAAAGATCCAAAGCACCATGACTGGGTCAACAGTCCAGGTCAACAACAGGTCAGACAGTGAAGGCAGAACAGAACCAGAATCTGTGAGGCAGTAATGAGAGTCCAGGTAAAAGAAGCAAGGTTTTGAGCAAGAATCAGATTTACTCCGATCAGTCAGGGAACTGGCAAAGATGATGGTCAGGAGACAGAAAACAGGCAAAATACGCAATCAGGAAGGGTGATGAGACAGAAAAAAGGCAAGTAAACATTTAGCAACTCAGATATGGAACGCTCAAAGGCTGGGACAAGGATGATGGCAGACGATCTCTGAGTGCAGATCAGGAGTTTGTAGGTAGCAGCAGGGGGGAGCAATCAGCAGGATAAGGCGGGGCTGTGCAGCACATCATGGTGCTGGCAAAACACTTTTCAGCTGCCATTAATTATGGACACAAGAACAAGTTGTGATTTATTGAACAATAAAATTGTAGGTGAGGTCCAACATCAGGTTCAGTGTGTAGCAGTAACACATCTTATAAAAATAGTCAACAAGTCATTTGTGTTTCCCGAGAGCCATACAATGAGGAGGAGGATGATGTAATTGACTGTGATGATGAGAATAGTTTGTATGTGTGGTTGCATTTTAAATGCATAAAGTTGATTTGTGTCCCCAAAAGGCTCTTATTGTAAACACTATAAGTGTAAATGCCAGGAAACGGCAAAAGAAGCATCAATAACCTGAGTCTGAACTCAGTCTCAATGAGACTCAGGTTATTAGTATCGTTCTTCTCTACCACTCGTGTGTGGCACATAATAAACAATATGGTAACATAAGCAGTAACCCTATGTGCTGAAGTACAGCAGAGTAGGTGGTTGGTACCGGGTCTGGCAGAAATTGAGAGTCTTTTGAGCAGGAGCAACCTTCCAGCAGAACCAGTTCAGAATCAACTGTCATCACTTGGGATTAACTGGGCCTCATATGACAGAAAGGAGACAGTAGCAGTGGTCCAGGATTACTTTCTATGTTACATTAAAAAATGACAGGTTTCTTTCATATGAGAACTACAGCTAAACAAAGATGTTTTGGCCAGGAATACTTTGCATGTAAAATGATTCATTTCCATTATCACTATATGCTTGCTATGTATGAGATTGTTGTAAAAGTAACAAGCTCATCTGTGACACTTCCTCAGATATTGAAGTTTTTCAGCAAAAGGCTCTACAAACGGAATGTGACAGTGCTCTGTACTGCATGGAATGTGAAACTAGGACTGTTTTATTGAGATGTTCATATTCTAAAAATTGCACTGTTTTTTTTTTTATAGTAAACTAAACTCAGACAACATTGCATTAGGTTTAACCACTTCCCTTCTAGAACTTCAGTTATTAATGTCTAAATAACTATCAAGAAACTGCTGTCATTCTGTGATATATTTCTTTTACACTGCAGTGTAAACACATATTTTAAAAGGTGACCCAGCGGTGGGGTTAATGTTGGCATGGTGCAGCCAGTGTTTGGTCAGACATACCATCACACCACCAAATGACTCGTCTCAAAAAACTGGGAGGAGACGGAGTTAGCTGGGTATAGTGGGAGGTGTAAGTCATTGCCTGAGCAGCCCTACTATATTAATGTGGACCTCACCAAGACCTCTATTAAACTGTGCAAAGCTCATCTGACGGAGCAGGCACATCTTTTAAGCTAACGCCACAGTGTTAAGCACACAGGGGCCCAGCAGAGAGGCAGGCGAGGGGTTAATGGGCCTTGATACACTGCAGTGGGGTGAGATGAAGATGGGATAGGTGATGCAGGGAGATAGGGTGCATGGAGGGTGTCTCAGACTCCAGAAGCAATAAAGCAGGCCCAACTTTGTGACGTGAAGAAGTGAAGGCATGTAGCAAAACACATATCTCTACCCAAAATAAAGGACTAATCATCAGTATTATATGACATGCATTAAGAAAAAATATAAACACCTCTCAAAATTCATCTGGCTTTGAAGATGTTACAAATAATTGACATCAGGATTTGGGTCGCTACCCTGGCGGCCCGACCCTGGATACGCAGAAGAAAATGGATGAATGGATTATTTTTTACTAGAGAGAATTATTTGTACGGTGCCAATTCAAATGTCTTAAGACAAATAAATACTGTACATAGTCAGTTCAATCCAATCATACAGACAGATTCAAAGTCAGTTGCAAGCATTTCTATTCAATTCAAGTGACAAAACAATGCAGTGAAGTTCTATTTATTATTCTAATTGGTAAAGGGTTTTAACACAGTGACATAATGTCACAATGTCCCATTGACAGAACTCCCCTTTATACCTCATACTCCACAACTGCTGTTTCTATTAATCTTATAATAAATAACATGAAATCTGTCTGTGCAGACTGGCACATATTTTTGCAAATGTCAAATGACAACGTTAAACAGCTGTCAGTTCATTAAGTGAAGAATAAATGAATAGATGTATTACACAAAGATGTTTTCAAGCTTATATTTCTGACAATTATTATGATTTTCTAGTTACAGATAATAGATACACTACATTTAAGATAAGATTGTTACAAAAGAAGTTTATAACCAAGATGGGCTTAATGGAAACCAAGTAGGTTTAATACATGTTTAAAGGTTGCTTCTTTGAAAAGATACTTTTATTCTATCAAACAAGCCTCATCGGATGCAAAGTCTAATTCATTGAATATGACTGCAAACATATTAGTTATAAGCAACAATGACGCATCATAAATGACAGGACTTGATTTCAATGTAAAAAGGCCTTTTTAGAAATACTAACATCTGATGAAAAGAAATGGTGACAGCAGCTTCAGGGACACAGATAGATGTCAGTATTTATTACTGAAGTGAACAGCTTACAATATAAACAGAGATTTTACCTCTGCAATAACTCAGCTGCAGTATTTAAAAAGTGTAACTTCAAACTGTAATAACTTTTTATATTTGATCAGTTTACAGTATATGTAATTTTTTCATGGAGACTATTTAGAAAATTATGACAAATACATTTTTAAACAATAGTAAACAAACAAAATGAAGCTTTCAAATGTAAAATGCAAAATAACAATAAGTGTTATAAATTAAAACCAGATATTTAAAAGACACACACATTGGTCTTTTCCGCTGTCTGACATTAAATTTGACAGTGTCAAAAAAATTGCATGTTCTTGGTCAAACATTTTGAGTGTCTTTCTGCATACTTTCCATAATAGTTAGCTTAGACTTTGTCCCATTCCTTGAGGCAGTTCTCCTGTAACTGAGTTAGGTGTGTAGGCTGCAGTGGTTGTTGTATTTTCTTCACAAAACATGAGGGGGAAAATGAAGTGGGAGATCAACAGGCGGGTCGGCGCAGCGTCTGCAGTGAAGTGGACACTGTACCATTCTGTGCCACTACAGCGCCAGTCTGTACCAGTCGATCTACGTTTCTACCCTCATCTATGGTCATGAGCTTTGGGTCATGACCAAAAGAACAAGGTCATGGAAACAAGCAGCCAAAGTGAGTTTCCTCCGCAGGGTGTCTGGGCTCTCCCTTAGAGACAGGGTGAGAAGCTCAGCCATCTGAGAGGGACTAAGACTCGAGTCGCTGCTCCTTCACATCGAGAGGAGCCAGCTGAGGTGCCTCAGGCATCTGGTCAGGATGCCTCCTGGACGCCTCCCTGGTGAGGTGTTCCGAGGCCGTCCCAGATGGAGGAGGCCCCAAGGAAGACCCAGGACATGCTGGAGGGACTATTTGTTTCTTTCCTGGCCTGGGAACGCTGGCCTGGAACAAGTGGCTGAGGAGAAGAAAGTCTGGGTCTCCCTCCTTAGGCTGCTACCCCTGACACAAACCTGGATAAGTGGAAGTGGAAGTGGGTGGGTGGATGGATGGATGGATGGATGGATGGATGGATGGATGGATGGATGGATGGATGGATGGATGGATGGGGGGGAGGGTGGGAGGGTGGAACAAAACTTAAAAGTTATTCATTCCTTCCAGTGGAGCACAATCAGTTTATAGTTAATATTTCTAAATTACATGTGAAACAAAATGACTTCTTTTAAACGTTCCTGAACATGAAAACCTGGGAAACTGAG
Organism: Poecilia latipinna; assembly: GCF_001443285.1. Lineage (NCBI taxonomy): Eukaryota > Metazoa > Chordata > Actinopteri > Cyprinodontiformes > Poeciliidae > Poecilia > Poecilia latipinna. Next base: position 96,403 of record NW_015114772.1, on the reverse strand, counting down.
ATGTTTGGATTGGTTTACATTTCAAGCTTGCAAAGCTAAGCATAGTGATTAACTATGATTGATTGAAGCTCTAGAGTGTGATTAATCTGATGACATTTTTTAATCAATTGGCAGGATTAATAAAAAAGAAATATGTTTTTTAGATATTTCTTGGTTTTGTTCTGGAGTTGATAAGCATATTCTGCATCAACACAGAGCCTGGTATTCCTAAATGCTAATGAAACCTTTTCTCACTGAGTTCTGTATGCATAAAAACATGTAGGAACTATCAAAGAGTTTATTCACAAATTAATTTACATCAAAGCATTTTTAGACCTATGACAAAGAACACAGGTCAGCCAAATACTTAAGGCTAGCCTCATTGTTTTGGCCCCTTCTTAAACACTATTGTATCTATGATGAGATACCGAGCTGCAGCTTCACACACTGGTCTGATTTATAAAAAACAATCCCACTTGGAGCAGTCCACTGTCATCAGTGTGTGTTTCTGATGTAAGTTTTTAGAAAGATTTAATTGTATCAGAAGTTAAGCTAATTTGAGAATAAGTCAAATAAATTTTAAAAAATGAACCATAAATAGGACATAGATCAGAAATCCAGTGTTTGGAAATGAGCAAAACTATCTGCAAGAAAAATACTATCACAGCAGTGTACTTTTTTCAATAGCCAGTCAATTTAGTGCAGAGTGAAACATTGCAGCAGACATCAACAAAGTCATTTTCTGGCATATTAATGTTTACATCCAATCAGCAGGATGTGGGGGCGGCCTAATTAGCTCAATCAGCTGGCTGAATGCAGCAGCAAATGAAAGTCCCACCCAGGGACCACACACACAATTGATCATTTCAACCGACTCTCCCCTCGATTGTTCCTTGACAGCACATCGGAGCACCTGAATTAGTGAAGGTCCATATGGTGATTAAAACAACCTTTTTTCCACCCTTGTTTAATAAGCATGTTTGAAACAAATACATCTGCCAGAATCATAATCAAAGATTGTAAAGGCTTGGAGAAAAAGTTGTAGAACTGTTGTTTTTATTTCTGTTATTTCCAACCTGCAGTTTAATTACCAGTCCAACAGCACAAATTATCAAACTGAACGTCTTCTCCATTTTGGAGAATTATTACTTTTTGTGGCATGAAATTGATCAAGAATTGATTTGGGATGGCATGTGAATGTGGGATATGGATGATTGGAGACTATCAGTGAGCTACAACCCAGTAACGCCTTTGTACCATAAGATTACCAATCAGCATCTCCCAGGTAGCAGAACCAGAAGCTGCAGCCGGTTTGTCTGTGTGGGTTACTGTGTTTTAAAGTACATTGGAGTGGATATGGAGACAAGGAAAGGATATCAGACGAAGGCAAAAAAAAAAAAAAAGATTTGAACCAAATACAATAATAAAAATCATTCTGTTATCTTCTGCATTCCCAGCATACACCCTCCATCTGACTCTTGCCCTGCCCATCTCTCTCTGTCCTGCTTTTTTGCTTCTTCTGTTTTTTTAATAAACTACCCTTTCTTCCTTTCCTTACTACCATCCCTGCGCATGAAATATCAGCAAATAAAAAGTTACATTAACCCTGCAATGACCTTTACCACGTAATACACTGTGGCCTGATGGGCCACACCATGAGCTTCATTGAAAAGCTGTCATTCTCTGCTATCCCAAGCACTGCCTGGGGAACATTTACTGGATAATTAATATATTAAATGCATGAAAAATAGTTACACAGGGGCCCCTTTGTCAGCTCTTCCACCGCATGGGGGAAGAGGGATACAGCCTGTGAACCATCAATATACAAGCATCCTACTTCAATGGGCCATCATAAAAACTGCTCATAATTTTATGGCTTCATTCACAGCCTCTGCTGTAAAGGAAGGCAATATTTCCTCATAATTCACTCAAGCTCGCTCTGGCCTTTTTATGATTTGGCGGTTTTAAGCCGCTGCTGTTATGGAGGCACTCCTGGCCTCAGCATGAAGGACAGGCAGGGGTCAGCATTGAGCAGATGGATAGCGTTAGAAACATGCATACAACTGCACCACCTTTGGCTTCTTGCATCTTTATGTTGATAGAAAACAGTCCAACTGTCAGAGCCAGTCAGCCCCACTGCTGGCCACTCTGTCACAGATCCACTGTGATGCTGGCCGTCTCACACCTGATTATAATAAACACATTTGTCGTAACATTACAGTTTACCACTTAACCTTCTGGTTAAAAATATTAATAATAACAGACTTTATTTATGATGCTCTATATCTTTAGATCTCAAAAGGCAAAAACAGAACAAGCAATTGTAATGCATAAAAATAATTTAAAAAATGAATAAGAAAAGAGATTAAAGCCAATATCTAAGACAATTAACCTAAAATCTGGCCAATAAAAAAGTGTTAGGCCTTTTTAAAACAGTCAATTCCCTCAGAGTGTCAGGGAGGGCACTCCATAAACGAGGAGCGACATTGAAGCAGGTTCCATCCGCCATGGTCCTCAGTCTGGTTTTGGGTTTGTGGAGAAGGTTTGAGTGGATGGAACGGAGTGAGTGAGTTGTGTTTTGTAGGTTCAGCATTTCTTTGAGATAGTTGGGGGGCATCGGTGTGGAGGGGGGAAACCTTGAATTCAATCCTGGTGGAACTGGGAAGCCGGTCAAGAGAGAGGAGAATGGAAGTGATATGGTCATGTTTGGTCCTTCTCATCAGGATCTTAGCTGCAGAGTTTTGGATGTACTGGAGCCTCTGCAGGCTCTGATAGAATCCTAATAAGAACTTTGCAGTAGTCCAGTCTGTCAGCCAAACATACTAATGTCACTAGAAAGCATCTGGTGATGAACTCATCTATTTATATGCAAGAAATGGAAATGCGATATTTGTAAAGGTGGAAGTGAGAAAGTTACATTCATTATCACCCATTTAATTAGAGATTTCAAACTCAAAACTCGTAACAGCTGAAGATTAGTATGCTTTTCCAACTACAACAGTCAACACATCGCAAAAAAAAAGGTCTCCGCAGATCATGTTTGATCTCCCCTCGGCTGAAATCAAAATGATGAGACTCCTTAGAACATATGATTGTACTAAAGGTATTTACAACACATTTTTAAATAGAGCAAATACATTTCAAAACAACTTTTTCAAACATTGCATGCTTATTTTGTACACTTCCATTTTTACTCAAGGAAATTTCATTATTTCATAAAATCTCTAATACCAAGTTAAAAGAAACAAACAGTAGATGTTGTCTCAAACAGGCAATTACTGGAGCTCTGTGGAAGAATTGACTCCAAGGTTGTAAATTGAGAAAAACTCCACTTCTCAAGAAGAGACATTGTTAAGTCAGACCAAAGTATGCCAAGGAGAGCCAGGAGAAAAATTATACAGATAAGAAGCAGGAGCTGTCAGGCCACAGAGACACTCCCCATTTCTAAAAACAAAAAAAAAATATTTAGTGAAGTCAATAACCCCAGCAACACTGTCCCCAAAATGAAACAAAGAATCATGATTGTGTCATAAAAAAAAAAAAAAAAGCAGGACTGGCTCTCGTTGATAATCGTTTCTCAATGACTGAGAGTTCAGACCCTCTGAGTGAAGCAAAGCGTAGTGCCAGCCAGGCTGCTTGATACCACGTTAGGACTAAGACTTCACATTGTTGAAACGTTAATTTTTTTAGGGAAGTTGAAACAATAGCATTTTTAAAATGACATACTTTGCATTTCAAGACCTCGTCTTCTGTCAGAAGTGGGCTAAATAGTACAAATGGAGGATTTACTTAAGATATTTATGTGGCAACCTGGGGGTGGATTTTTTTTTTCTTTTTTATTATGAACCCAAATATAGAATATAAAAGGTTACAATGACCAACAATGCCACCTAGAATAACTCCAGGAAAATGTAATGTAATAAGGACACAGGTAAGTTCTGCTGGAAATGAGACAAGATTCAGAAGGTTCTACAAAAATTGATTAAACTTCAATATATCTTATAAATTTCCAATAATCTGAAATTGAATGGTTAAAACAGTGAATGCATTGGACAAGATTTATTATAATAACATGTTTAAATTTCAAAGGAAACCGAGGCTTACCAATGGGTGAAGTAGTGAGAGAAGGGGCAACATCCAGTGCAGAAAAAGGGGACCACCCTGGACATTACAAAAACACAGCAAACAAAGAAAGAAAAAGGTGCTCCAACAAAACACACAAGACAAGACACCGCCACCAGGGGTCACCACCGCCACCACAGAAGCCTCAGTCCCTAAAAGAAAGACAAAAAATGAAAAAAATACGAGTAAAACAGTGATACAATAGCACTACAATGTTGCACTTTATCCCCTTAGTATTGCCATCAATGCTCCTGGTGTTATCGATCAACTGGTGGCTAAATCAACTGGTTGAAACCTATGCGCACCGCAGATGTTTCTAAATTGTAGGTGGCTGTGTCGATGCCTGTTGAAAAATGCTACTTGCGTGAAAAAAACGTTTGCAAAACTTTACTATAAATCCCATTGGACGTTATATGTTTAATGTTGCATGTAAAAATTATGTTTCAAAACAATTTTCTAAAGAACAGCATTCATTGCGCTTCGAAAACACAGCATTTGAGCATAACCAGATCAATGAATAACACAATCCCATTCGCATTCAGGTTCACCAGAATAAATTAATTCTAACTCATGAATAGCCGCAATGTAAACCTAAGTGGATAAAATATACCCCACTTCAAAGAAGACTGTACTAAATAGAATTTGTACTACCACCCAACATTGTTAGAATAATGACGATCATTTTACGTCTTTTCAGTCTTATGTTGACTGACCTGCTCTGCAAGCATATCAATAAATATAAACAGTTATAATATTATGCAAACTAATTCATTGTTCATTTAATGGAAGCCACATTATTTCGTTTTCACTTTAAGACTTCACTCGGCTGCAGAAGCAAAGCTGTGCAACTTGGTAATCTGACAATATTCTTACAGTTAAAGTTTGTCTGGCAAACCTGTTAAACAACACTACCTCCAAAATGTTGGCAGCAAGTGAATTATATTATTTATTTTTGTAGACAATAAAATAAACTGGTCCAAAAAGGGAAACAGACGATGCTAACTAAACTCGGACCAGCGGTCGCTGAGTTACAAGAGCGCCGTTTTAACCACCAAGCTACGACGATAGCCAAGAGTCCGATGTTCCTACCTGTCATTGATTGTCATCTAACGGACACCCCGCGCTTTAAGAACCAGGCCTGGATTGATTAGTGGCACTTTCAGAATCTCAGTTCGAGTGAAGATTAACCTGTTTCTGATGTAAAAGTATATAAGACAATTGTTTTTTCAGCGATGTCTCATATGGTTGAGAATTACGGTCACTTGATGAAAAGAATAAAGACGAGAAAAAACAACAATAAGGAAGAAATGACACTGCCACATAGATCTGCGGTAGCCATGTCTTCTGTAAATGAGCTAGGAAATAAAGTGTAGCGTTACAGAAACAGTTAAAAAGATTTCGCTATAGTTTCTGTGGATACCTATTTGAAATATCACAATATGAGGAATATGTGGAAAAATTACACAGCCAGTCGATCTTTTTAAACATTTCATTTTTAATCCCAAGGCTCTTCAACATTTATGTCGGCTTTCAGGGAATAATCTTTGCTTTGAGATCTGCTCATGCCACATCGAGATCTATTTCGATCTTCCTTTGACGAGTTTCAACCTCTGAAGCAACACATAAGTCAGGACAAGTTCTGCGTAATTTACATGTTTTGATGGTTTTGCAGATGAACTTTAAAAAAAAAAAGGCAACATACCTTATTAGACCAATAAAGTCTTTCTAATTAGTTATTCCCGAGATCTTAGTGGTTGTTTTACGGAATCGGATAGTATTTTTGCAAAGATTTGTAGTTCTTTAAGCTTATTGCATTGTTTACTTCCTGGTTCGGTAAAGGGGTCCTAAAAAGCCACGCCCACAGAAACATCAGTCTTTTCCAGCTGCCACCACCAGTTGATTTAGCCACCAGTTGATCTATAACACCGGCAGTAGGGAAAGTGCAGATTAGTCTTTTAAAACAATTTATAAGTAGGCAAAACAGCAGCGAGTGTCACTCCCGGTACAATGCTGATGAGTCATCAGAAGGCTAAAAAGAATAGAGCAAATTATTAATACCACTGCTAACAAAAACATAACTTGCAGCAGCTGCTTACCTGTGACCTGATAAATTACTGCATAGTCAAATAACCAGATCCCCAATTCTGCCTAGATGCAGTGCAACTGTAAGAAAACACTATGTGAAGGTTGCTAAGCCCTTACCTTCCTGTCAGCAAACAAATGAATGGACAAATGATTGGTCCAGATATTGGAGGTTAAAATTGCAAAGGAGGCTAAGCAGATAGACCAGTTAGCATTAATAAATAATATTAAAGCTGACAAACAAAACAGCCACGCTTACCCATAACGGTGCAAACAAAGGAAGCAGATTGAGTTGATGTCACGACGCAAGCAGCCTCATGACAGGTGAAGGCTTGCTTATATGCAGCAGCCGAAATTGGCCGTAAAGTGGCAGCGTACCATTTATGCTGCTACATTCAGAAAGTAGAAATCTTCAAAGATATGGACAATCTCCTATATGACGCATTAAGCTACCTTACTGTGCACTCCACTGAGAGAAGAACCACTTTATAGAAAAAAAATATTCTTGGCTGAATTTCAAATGACATCATTCAGCTATCAATCCATTAAGTCCTACAACAAATGATGCAGGGGTCTATGTGTTTTGGCTCTGGAATTAATTTGTCAGTTAACAGGAAGAAACTGGATGTAGTGAAACATGACATATCTCCCATCCGGTAATAAACAGGGACGGACAATACTCAGTAGTACACTGAAACTCACCGTTAATTTGTTGGGGCTCAGCAGGTAAAATCTTGAGACTTTCTCCTTGTTTGGAAAAAAAACAGAAGAGTTTATTTCAGTTCTGAAACCATTAATCATGTATGAACGCTGCAGACATGATCCTTTCCTCAGTCTGGGTTTTGTGTGATTAAACAGCAAAGTCCTATTTACATGGGAAATTAACTTGAGACCGTATGAGGGCTATTATCCTCCTACACTTGAACAAATACTGACATACCGTCATGCATACACCAGCGGCTGCACATGCACATGGACAAATACAAACAGGAGCATTATGTTTGCTGGCATGGAGAACAAATGGAACGAGTATGCTTGTGCATAGAACACATGTTTGCACATCTTTATTGGGAATTGACAGACAGCTCCACTCTCATGTCATAAAGGCAATGTATGCATACTCCATGCCTTGTTTTCCCCATGTGTATAAATGAGTATATGTTATCTAATTATCATCATACAGTAATGATTACTGCATTCATATGTGCACATTCAAGGGAATAAATGCCCATGTAATCCCAAATATGTTATTATGCAAAATCTACTTTTTTGAGCTTTATATAACTTCATCAAACACCGTGTTGCAGGCCTCTACGCTGCAGTCACAGGTTCGAGTCCTGGCCTGTGGTCTCTCATGACCCACTTTCCATTCAATTCTCTATTAAATAAAGACTACTAGAGCCAAAAAATCCTTAAAAAAATTCAAGGACATCCATGTATCTTTGAGAAACCTCCTATGGCTGCCATTTTGGAGTCCTCAGTGTCTCCTCACACAATGCGTCACCTATTCACCCAAAGACCTTCTTAAAAACATGGCATCGAACTGCGGGCCTGACCATACCCAGATATCAAATCTAGTTTTACAATAACTTAGACGTATTGCCTGAGCCTGACCTAAACCTGACCCAAATTTCAGGTCAGGTTTTGGTTGGACTCTGGCTATAGATTTATAGCAAATTCATCACAGAGCAACACAGACACACAGAAGAAACAACAGTGCAATGCATGCTTTAGAACAGAGATTCCCAAACTGTGGGGCGCGCCCCCTGGGGAGGGTGCGGGGGGCTGTGCCATTGCAGGGGGGGGTGCGGGAAGCCGTCTGGATGGAAAACAAAAAACAAAAAAACATGAACGCTGTATGCGCTGGGTTTTTACCTTAGAATGGCCAACTCTCTGTTATTCCTATGTCAATTTGATACAGTAGCGCCTTTCGCACTTCCCATATCTGTGTCCTCTGTCACTTTTATCAGCAGTTAAAACTGTTTAATCCGTTGTTAACATGTGGAAACCTGTTTTTCCGAGCCACATTTTGTCATGATGGGTCTGATACTCTTTGCCCACATGCAGAAACACCCGCGGAGAGGCTAGTGAAAAGTCCAAAGGTTTATTAAACACAAAACTCAGTTAAACAGATTTGTCAGGTCCTCCTCCACGGCAAAGGGATCCGGGTGCTACCGCTCACTGTATGAGAAGGAGATGATGAGTCTTGGGTGATGACAGGTGTACGGCTCAGGAATAATGAATCAGGTGATCTTACTTTAGGTGGTGTAGATTTGGATAGGAAAGGGTAAGTCAGGCATCAGGCGGTGGGTATTCTGAGAGAGTTGGAGGGCGGAACAGGTAATCCCAGACAGCACGGATATCCTGGAGATGGGAAACTCGATATCTCCTGGTAAACTCTGAAGGCGTCCAAGAAAAAGGATCACAGAGGTTAGTTAGGT
>NW_015114772.1:86710-87301 GCF_001443285.1 Poecilia latipinna | reverse complement strand
AACACAAGGTGAAGGGGGAAAGGGGGGGGGGGGGGGGCAGAAAATGTTTGGAAACTGCTGGAGGGGCCCAGGAGAAAAAGTTTGGGAACCACTGCTTTAGAAGGGGGAAGCCAGAAGAGCAGGAGAGGTACCACAAATGGATCTCCATCAGAAATGCTCCTGGATGGGATTTGAACCCAGGAACCTTATTGCCTAAAGGCCACAGTGCTGTCACTATGCTGCCCTGTTTTTCACCCAGGTTGATTCCCTCATCACCCTAAAGAAAAGCCAAATCATGTTGGCCTAAAATTACAACAATACAGGAAGATGGCATTTTTGCAACCCAACAAAACATATATGAAAAAAAGAAACAAAAGAAAAAAAAATTCTCTGCTAATAGAAATAAGCAATTAGTTAAAATTTGACTTAAAAGTTTGTGGGCTTTTTGCAATTCTGTTGACTAAAGTTTCTAGTTTGTACCAGTTCTGTTTTTTTATGTTGAAATTAATCTTTACAACTAATATGTCATTTACCGGACACCAGTGTTGTGTTCAAGACCACCTAACCCGAGACCAAGACAAGACCAAGACCAGAGTGTATCGAGACCGAGAC
>NW_015114772.1:76665-80903 GCF_001443285.1 Poecilia latipinna | reverse complement strand
CCGGACACTAACTGATGAGAGGTATGGTCGAGCTTGGTGATTTAGGTCAGATTTTAGATTTCTGTGTCACCTTTGCCACTTCCCAGCCCTCTCCTCCAAGCATATTTTACCAGTGCATATAGTAGGCGAGCTACGAGGAAATAAAAAAAAGACAGGCAGTTGTAGCCAAAATGGTGAGCCAGCATTGTTAGTGCAGTATGTTGTATAGGTGATCCCAGAGAGCTCACACTAAGCAAGCTTAATCCTGTTGACTAAGAATGGGCACTGGGAAGCATGCCAGTCAGCATTGAGCTGGTGGTATATAGAGCTATGACAAGAGAATTACCATGGCAAGGCTGAGCCTCCAAAGCAAGAGGTGCAGCTGTTGCCAGATGCTAGTGCACAAAAGCACCAGGACAGGATCACCACACGTCTGGTTGTCTGCCAGGTTCCCCACTCCACCTGGGAACACAGCGGGAGAAAATCAGTTCTGAACGTATAGTTGGTGTTTGTAATCTAGTGATGAGAGTATCTCCTTAACTTCTTGTATCGTAGCTATTACTATTAGCTGTATTACATGTTGTTTCAAACATAGAAAGACGTAAAAGTATGTTTTTATTTTCTGTTACTGTGTAGGCAATACTTTGCCAAAGTTCTATACAATCTTGATACTTCCAAAACCTGAAGAATGTATTTGCATAAAAAGATTATTGACAAATCCAATTTTGAAGACTATTGCTCTAAATGGATAGGAAATAATACAAAAAGAAAATTTCGTATTTTCTTTTCTTATGCAATTGCATATAATATCTTTCTTGAAAATAAACATCAAGAAAGATATTATGCAACTACAAATATATTTAGTATGTATTTTGTTAAGTCTAGGATAACAGGCAACGAATTATACACCCTTAGATTTTGACATTTCAACAATTGTTTCAGCTGATTTCCTTTTATTGACAAGGTTTTAGAGAAGAAGACTCGACAAGTAAACTCATCAGTTGAAAAACTCTCAAACTAATAATATATTTGAATTGGATAGTGATTTTATAAAAAAACATACCAACACTTTTATGGATAAGTTTACCCACCTAGTAAATTTGTCTTTTGACATTAGTGAATTTCCAAACCTCTTTAGAAGAGGAATTATGACTCCAATTTTAGATGTCTGGTAATCCTCAGGTAATATAAATGGGAAAATTTGGATTTTTTGTTTTACTAAATTTTATTTGCATGTTTTTATTTTTTCATATATATATTTTTTAAATATAACTTTATTGGGATCAAACCAGCCAATATTTTTTTTTATCCTGATTTGTTCTTGTGCAAATAAACATTGGAGGTTTTAGGTCAAATTTCAATGAAGATACATCTTTGTAAAACCCAGAAAGAGTAAAATGTTTCAAGCTTTGACAGTTTTATTAATTTATCTTAATATAATTGACATTAAATGTATTATTAACCTTTTCCAAAAGCTTATTAGTCAGATAACTTCTGAGCCACCAACTGCAGGAGGCAGAACAAGGAGAACTGTAAAGACAGACGCAATTAAGATGCAAAACATAACTTGGACAATCATCTCTCATTTACAGGACTCTAGATTTGGAACAGTTTGCCACCAATAATCAATCAATAACAAACTTTTAAACTTTTACATTTCATGACAAACATATTAACACTGAATCATGTTAAGCTTAGACTGGTAAGCATCTTTTAGTCATGGTTTTGTTTCTTTCTTCTTTAAAATCTTTTACTCTTTTGAATGACTTTTTATTATAATAAGTTTGTGCTTCCAGCCTCAAAACTAAGGACAGCACGGTGGCTCAGTCTGCCTGCCATTAGATTGAGTTGTGTGCAAATGGATCTTGATTAATTTAAGAGCTTAAAAGTTTATCTCACATGCTGATGTGTTCTGATGATGATGTTAAACAGATGATGGAATATTTGGTATAAAAACTTCTGCAATCCAAACAGCGGGAGTAATCCTGGCTTTGCGAATAACTGAAGCCGAGGATTCTGTTTGCACCAGTCGGAGGTGAAGCACCTTTTTCACTCGACTTGCATTGTGCGAGGAAAGACTTTCAGCTGAGACTGCAACAGACTGTCAAAGAGCAGAAATTTGCACAAAATTTTAGTATTTACTATGCTCAAAACATAAATCCTAACTTTACTATGGAGTGTATACTAGACAGAAAACGAAATAACACATGTGCCATGAGGCCATATGGTGCAGTGTGTTATTAGCATCAGGTACTGATAAAACTTCAGAAACATTGTCCTCTCTATGGAGGACGTGACGATGATAATGTTTATGCTCAGTAGTACTTTAATTAATTACTGGAGTCTTACAACTTCATTTTTCATTAAATTTTTTCATCCTTTGTAAATGAAATTTTGACATAATGTACCCATTTTATTAATTATTGGGGAACATAAGAACAAAAAGTATATTAACAAAGTGGACAGTCAGCCAATCAGATGGCCAGTCAGATAAAAGGGCCCGCCCCCCTGACCACCCAGAATGTCCATCAGCTTTCTGGCAGTGGTCAGTATTTTTGGGCTTCTTTTATGCCACCACACCAGCATCCAGCTTAACAAATCCACTGTAAAACATTCTCAAGATTTCACAGCAGATAAAACATTTAGCATCAGATACAACCAGCTTTTTCAGAAATTAAAACCTTTGCCATCCCTTCTTCTAAAGGAGTTAAATGTATTTATCCCAATTCAGTCCATTACCTATAACTGCTCTGAGACGCTTGTACAGTCTGACAGTTTGTTCATTCATGCCCCACCATGTTTTACTGATGCACAAAACACAAGCCTTGGCATTGGCTCCTGCAGTTTGTGTTGATGATGGTAGTATTCCTCTAAGCATTCAGGTACCTCAGCATGAGTTAGAATCTGTAAAGTAGTTGCAGACAGAGAGATTGGTCTGAAGTCTCCTCATTTAACTTTAAAGTGCAGTGGAACAGGTCAACATGTGTATTGGTTGGACATTACATAATAAAGGCCAATCATTATGTAGGAACAAGAAGACTGGCAGAAACCAGTTGCTGAGTCAGCTGATTTTAAAGTCAGTTGACTCAGCCTGTGATGCCCCGTGGGGGCAATGAGCATGCTTTGGGATGTGTGTAATGATGACATTAATGTTTGTGATTTGAAATGGGAAATGTAAAAAAGAAGGCAAGAAAATTGAACAGTTAGTAACTTTTAAAATTAATACAATTTTATAATGTCAAAAAGTGGAAAGTTGTAGTCAAATTGTGGAAATGCTCCAAATGATAACAAGACTTATTTTATTCAGTCAAACTGAAAACATGTTTAATAACATTAGCCTGTAGAGTTAAGAGGGATTTGTGTACAAAAGAACAGTTTTGCGTAAAAACTGTGAAGAGCGAGAACTCTTTTTAATAGCCTCAGATTTCAAATAATGTTTAGCAAAATAAATATTCTGCTTGATGTCCAGTTTAGTGCTGTTGCATCTTGGCATAAAGGTTTGCATTAGGTTTTACGGTTTCCAGTTATTATTATCATGTAATATATATAATATTATAATTTCCTAAAAAAAAGGATCTCTGTAAAAACTTGAGATTTGTTGTGAATATTTTCTATTCTGCTTTTAAGTGTTTACATTAGTTGTCGCTGAAAATGTTAATGGAATGCTTGTTTCGTCCAGAACTGCCTGCTGGCTCCGATGATCTTTTTTTGTGACATCATTCTTATTGTTATGTGTTGCCTAGCATAGCACTGCGTGTTCCTGCTCATTCATGAACTTGATTTTCACTAATATTAGTGAAAAGGTGCTTTGCTGAAATTGACAACTTATCATTAGTAACCAGAGAAAGAAAACTAGTGAAATTTTCTCTTTTACATGGATATAAGGTCTCACTGTGGACATGATTATTATTTAGCATAAAAGTATATTTCTTAAAACAGTGGAAAGACATCTATTAGTGTTTCTCTGCCTTTCACTCTCACTTTAAATTGGGAATTGTGACACTGTTTTCATCTCCCAAGTTGAACATTTCTGAGTAGAGAAAATGTGTTTGTGTTTACTAACAGTTACTCCCTTATCTGTAGGCTGTTGCACTGAATTTTAACTTTTGAAGCAACACAACATGGAGATGGATCCCTGGTTTGTTGTCTACTTTTGCGTATCATATGAATATTCATGATGGGCCGCCATGGCCAAAAGTACCAGGGCCATTTTCAGGTCTCAGTTCAGCCCTGGATACAGAAGATCCTTCCTACTATAT
>NW_015114772.1:59269-72419 GCF_001443285.1 Poecilia latipinna | reverse complement strand
GTGTGTGTGTCACAGGGGGAGTCCTGGAGCAGATGTAACTTTGAATGAGGGACTTCAGAGAGAGAGTGTAAGAAATGCAGCTGGGCCAACCCTCTAAATTACGCATGAGTGGTGCTGCACCGCTGATATTTACATTTAAATTGATGTTTCAGATACTTAATTAAAGACGAGGACTGGCCTCTTCTGGTCAGCGGTTCCCTCTTCCTCATCTTCCTCCTTCTCCTGAGTGCAGACTGCTGACTTCCCTGAGCCCTGTCAACAATATTTCATTGGAGGCCGGTTAGTGACAGTACAACCGATGGATGTGTCTGTGGTAATTTTTCTGGGTGAATTATTAAATACACAATGCCCCCTGGTGGTTTGTGATGCCTAGTCCATGTGCTCGCACAATGCAACTCCCTTTATCCCAGGCTTTTAGGACAGAGAAATATTCACAGTGGATGGACATATGAGTAAGTGTATGATATGAACAAATATAGCAGAGGGATGTGTAGGAGCTCGGTTCTCAAACCAGCAGTGTGAGTTCTTCATATTTTGGTGTTGTGCTTGGATCACATGGCATCTGATGATGATCAGCCCTGATTGTAGTGTTAATCCAGTCACGTGTTACATAAGTTTCAGTATACTAACATAATTTCTGTCACTGATGATCTATTACTAATGTACTCAGGTTTGCTTTTAGACCAGTATTTTTCAGTATGAGTCTATTTTATGTTCTATTTCAAAACAAAGAACTAAAAATTTTGTCACGAGAAAAAAAAGATTATTAAAAAATCTTCATTTTGAACACTGATGAATTTCTGACAATCAGAAACTGTTCAGTGTTCTAGATTCTCTAGAAGGTTTTCTTATTAAATACATTTGATTTGTTACTCTATTTAATAAAAAACAAACAGAATACTCTCAGTTCAGTCATTTGAATTATTACTGATTAGACTCTGCTATTTTAAGATGGTAAAAAGTAAAACTTGACTAAGGTTGATGCAGATGGAGCTGGGTAATGTTGCATCAAAAAGTGAATTTAAAATTTCCAAATTCCAAAAAAAATCAAGTTGGTAAAAAATAAAGTGGACAAAATATATTTAAAAAAATACAACATTTATTAACATGTCAGGAAATCAGGGCATCTGCATAACAGTACCTTGCTAAATTTATAACTCACTTTCATTCTTCACATTTTGTCACATCAGAACCACAAACTTCAATGTAATTTATTGTTTCTTTTCTGGACACACCAATTTAATGTAGTGCATAATTGTGACTAGAAGAAAAAATGACAAAAGAAAATTTTTATTTTCAAGTAATAGTCTGAAAAGTGGGAGCTGCGTTTGTTTTCAGCCTCCATAATTCAATATTCTGCAGAATGACTTTTCACAGCAGATGCTGCTGCAGATCTTTTCCATTATTCCTCAACCAGGTCGGCATATCTAGAAAACTAAATTATTGCTCATTCCTGTTTTGAATTGGGTCTGGACAGCAATTGCACTATTCTAGTAAATAAATATATATATTTTTTTTACACAACCATCTCATTGTAACTCTGGCTGTATGTTTGAGGTTACTGCCCTGCAGAAAGGTGGAACTCCTCCTAATTTTTTATTCAGCCATGTCTTGTTTTTTTAACTACTTGTTTCTTTCACTTTGTAGTCTCCACAGATGGAATATTATTTTTATTAATGGAGTGACTTTGAAAGAAATGTTTGCCACGGATGTCATATAGGAAGAAAGGGGCTGGACAACACACACTTAGATTTTTTATTAAAGAAATATTGGAAATTATTCACTGCTATATAAAATTAAAATATCATGAAGTTTGTGGTTTTAACGTGGCAAACTGAAAAGGTTTCAGGTTTTTGCAAAACGAAACCTGTGTAAAACAAAGCCTCCATCATGTGCCTCTGTTGAAGCAAACCACATTAGCAATTTTGACAAACTGTTTACAATAATTCAATTCATTGTTTACACAGCAAGCAAGAAGCCATCTCAGCTTTGTTGAGATTTACATTCACTCTGATTAAAATAGGTCAGTTTTGCTGTAGAAATAAATACATTCCTGAAGGCTTTTGATTATTTAGTTTTCTTTGTGTTTTTACTTCAACATTATTCCATCTGTTGGGAAGCATAAAAGGGAATTAAACTTTCAACAGACTTTCTGTGCAAGACGTATCTTTACAGATGTGTTTTTTAAGTACAAAACAGGCATGTCTCATGAAGTTTTGTAATGGAAGCAGAGCTCCACTGCTGTGTCATAAAATGGTGTGAAACCCAAGTCCTGACCTGGTGGAACTCCAACCTGTGTGAACCACAGAGCGTTCTCTTCTGCCCTCACTCAGGCCCACAGATGGGCTGCCTGGCTGCCCACAGGCCAACTCTTCTCCAGCACTTGTTCCAAAACAGCTTCTTAATAGGTTTTAAAACAAGGTTATTAACAGCACCTGCTAATTATGTCCAGGCCCTAATTAGGGAATAAGAAAAAAGACCTTTTTTCTAATTAGGTTTTCTTTCTAACCACACTGATAACCAAGGGAATGCTAAGATCTCTGTAGAAATGAGAGTGCAATGAGCCAGTGAGAGGATGCTTCAGAAAAAGAATTAACCCTTTCATCAGAGTCTTGACTCTATTAAAAGGCCCACTGGCAGAGTGTAATTACCACCCAAATCGTTTATTTGGGACATGTTTATCTGGAGTGGGAGTCTGCATCATTTAGTGCGTTATAAACTCAATTGAAGCTTCATTAGCGATTACAGTCCGTGGGTGGTAATACCTGCCTGATAGCCAACTGCAGCCTGATGATATCAGCTTCCACCGCTGCATTACAAGGCAGGGGCCTAATTTTTCAGTCTGTGCAGCTCAATCCTTGCTGCTTCCTGCACTTAAACACAACCTGCCGAGTACTGTGCCAGGAGTACTTCAGTGGGCCTTCAGCTGCAACAAGGCAATGGATAGAGACAGCATGCAACCGCCTAATCACAAAGCAGGTGAAAGAGATGTTGGTGCTGGGAAAGCAAAGACAAAAATACTACAAGTGTTTTGTAACAAACACTTTTTATTTTTATTTTAGACACACAAATTCTTTAAAAAAAAAAACTGAAAAAATAAAGCAAAAGTTAAAATACATAACTATGTGGTGATCTGTGTTTTCTGTGTATTTATTTCTTGGTTTTTCTGTGTCCTGTCCTCCCTGTTGATTGATCCTAGCTGTGTCTAGTTCCCTGATTACCCTCCCTGTGTATTTAAGTCCTCCTGTTGTCTTTGTTCCTTGTCGGTTCCTCGTCTATGGTACTCTGTTACTGCACGTCTTGTTCCTTGTTTCTCCCTGTGTCACCTGTAACTGGATTCTGTTATTTTTGGACTTATCATTAAACATCTTCAAATGTCTGCCTGGGCCTATGAGCGTCTTCCTCACCACCTCCACAACCACATCATGACAAACTAGACAAACATGCACACAGACATTTATTCTGCTTGAAGTTCCACTTCATGCTTTTACAGTTGTCATGATACAAACTTTTTCACACATATGCATATCTTTCACTTTGCTGATCATGGTTTTAAAAATCGCCTCATTATAACATTAGATGGAGCCAAAAAACTTTAGCTTGAGTTTGTCAGCATGAACTCTGTTCATGACCCTGAAGCTGTTATGATCAGAGCTGTTATGATCAGTTACTAATCATAACTAATAAGTTATGATTAGTATTACCTCTCAATACTAATGAGGAACAACTACATGTTCTCTTGAAACCTCTAGTTAGTCAGTGTGTTACACTAAATGCAAACTTATCTTTTCTCCCTAAAAGGAGACCTTAAATAGAAGTTTGCTTCCAGTCAGAAAGCTCTTATCTTTTTTTCTCTCTTTTGATAAACAAACACATTTAAGAAAGCAGGACTTTTCCTTTTAAAAATAACATGCAAAGTGACAGACTTTTCCAAATTTCTACTTATCCTGGCTGATCAGAGCATAACAATGTCACAAGGAGTTCTGGAGTGACCAAAGAAACAGACACAACCAAGAAGAAGCTCCAGCCCATCAGAATCACAGTGCAGCCCCCTCCCCCAATACCCCTCTCAGCCCCTTCAGACTAGCCAGCAGCAATTAGCAAACACTTGGTGGAAGTGCACATCTGCTGAGCTCATAGATCATAGGAACTACTGCTCAGTGCAACGCTCCTAAGAACAATGTAAACAATTTAATGGAGAAGCATTGTTGTGATGACTTCCTCAAGGCAGAGCTTTGCAAAGAGCAGGAGCTTCTTAAAGAGACAGAGGCCCAATTTCAAGGAGTTAAATTACAAAGTCAATTTTTTTTTAAGTCATGTTAGATATATGCAGCATTTTTATGATAACTGAAAGTAACATAATTACTTAATCATGCTATAAAATGGTTAGATAATACTGTTCCCTAAATGTTCATACTGCAGACTCCATACAATGTTTTGAATCTCACTTTTTTTTTTACATTGCCTTTCAATTTGAATTCATGTTGAGACCAATCAAATCTTCCTGTAATTTCTTCTTGTTTTTGTCTTTCCATGTTCTGTTTCTGTCATGATGGGTGAGTGGTGGTGGAACCAAATGCAGAACAGCAGAGGCGTGGAGTAGATGAAGATATTTAATGAATATAAAGAACAAAGATTTGATAAAAAAAAAAAAAAACATGGAGCCAGGGCAGAACACAAACCACAATCCAAAGGAAAAACAGCAAGGAGATTGAACAGGATTAAACAAGAGGAACCAGCAAGGAGTGACTGAGAATGAGGTGTATAAGTACTGGGAGGTTAAATGCTGAATAGAAGACCTGGGCTGATGAGCTAATGGGTTGCATGTGTGGGGAGAGAAGAGGGAGAGAAAGAGGAAGGGGCACAGGGGGTGAGGGACAGCACACAGAGAACTAGGAAAAGAAACTAAATTGTAATGAAGTGAGTGGAGTTGCACTTGGATTGCTAGGTGAGGGGCTGGGCTTGACATGGGATTGCTAGGTAAAAAAAATTGTGATGCAACAATTTTTGAAACAGACTGTTTTGCAGACACCAGAAGAAAATTTACTTATTCCCAAAAAAGAGCTGAGTGGTATGCAGGAGATATGCACATGGAAGTACAGAAACATGCAAAAAGTACATTTTGCATAATGGAGGATCTTTATGACTTCACAGACAAAATAACTTGACGTGAACAAGTAGAAGCCATGGCTAAACCAGCAAAAACAACTTAGGGAAAAAAAATTCAGTCACTTTATTCAATACTCCCATCCCTCACTTCTGGCGTCCGTCACGGCACCTCAAGTGATTAAGTGACGTAGTTGCAAAGGGTCAATAGAGGGCATAATACAGGATCACATGCACAGGAAGGCAATACTAGAAAGTTGTTTTCTCAAAGCTCCATATATTTGTATTCCACTGAATCACAAAGCAGATATGTCTTCATATTTCTCCGTTTCTTTAGTGTTTGGTATGAGATGTAAAAAGGAAGTAGATGGGAGAAAAATATACACACTGTTTGGGGGTTTCAATTTTTACGATTGCAATAAATATTAATCTTCTACTGGATGCTACACACAAGACCTTGCTACAGGCAAAAATTAGAAACATTAATGATCAATATATTATCTTTCTCACAAAAGAAAGATGATGTATATAAATGATGATAATCATCTGAATTCATTCATGTAATTTAAAATGAAAAGATGAAGGATATGATAGGAGGGAATGAAAATGAGTTGGTGGGTTGGCCTCAGTTATTTAGTTAAAGGTAGAAGCAGAAGCAGAGCTTCCAGTGTGATTACATGTTTAATTTACTTCACATCTGAAAAATTGTCTGTTATGACAGAGCCAATTTACAACAATCCCTGAGTGGCAGACAAACGGAAGGAAGACTGCTCTGAAGCCACTTCCACAGCTTCTAATGGAATCTCAATAAACCCCCAAACTGGTAGGTCCATGAGAGGCGACAGCCCCGCTATTAGAGTCAAGGATACGTTTTACCCAAGCACCCCTCGCCTCTGCATGTCTGTTATTATCATTTCATTTTATCTGGGGGGGACCAACAGGCTGAACCGAGGTGAAAATGACTGGGAAAAAAACAAGGTTACACCAACTTTAAACCAGTGTAGGAGGACATTTTGTTGGGTGCAAGACAAATAGAAGCTTTTTAAATTGACGAAGCCGGACTCTGTGTTTAAACTGATAGCAGATCACTGCGTTGGCCCTGATGGCCAATGTCTATTCCAAACAGACAAGAAAAGCATGGCTGTTGGACACGGTAAGTGTTTATCAGGCTGTCATTCCAAAAGAAGCAGGATAAAAAATATCCACCTGTGAAACATTCAAATGATTTTAATCTTCTGGGAGTTTTCAGGTCAAATTGCAGCTAAAATTGAAGTCTTGTGCTTCTATCAGCAAGTAATAAACATGGGAGAAGATCCGCCTTCCATCAAATTCAATCCTAGAAAGTGCAAATGACACAGGAGCAATATATAATAATTTGATGTTACAATAAATCAAAAATAAAGTTCTTGGAATGAAAGTGTTGTACCTTTATTTTTCAAATAAAAATTAAAAGTCTAAATATTTACAGTTAATACGTTTGATAGCAAAGTCACAATTATGTAATAGTATCTCATAATGATGGTATAGTGTCTCATATTCCATCAGGAGTAAATAAACCTGAAGTGGGATTTTCAAGACTCCATTATTAAACTGCTTCTATTGAATGCTCTCAGCAACTTGGACTAAGCAGCATTGTAACACATTCAAATATCACCCATGCTGATGACATCTAATGCTACAGCTCTGTTTTACCAGATTATGACCATTTTTATGGCCTAGAGATGATGATACCAATGATGATGATGAAGTTTTTATTTTGAAGATGCAAACAATAAATCTCAGCAGAGGAATAAAACATAAGGAGGAAATAAATATAGTAATAATACCCAAAACAAAAGTAAAAATTGCATATTAAGTTTGAAAAGAAGTAGAAAGAAGCCAATCCCTATTAAATTTTATCCCAGGCGGATCATCCAGCAAATAGACATACGTAAAACATTTCATTCTTGAATTTAGAATCCAAATATTTCTCATGTCATAAATATTTATAAATATAATTTGACTTGTATTCACAATTATTGATTCTACTCTTTCCAAAAATGGACCCATACATGGTAACAAGTTGTGCTGAAGCTGCTGAGACCATCTCTTTGGAGAAACACTTCCTTTTCTTCTTCATTGTCCCATCCAGCTCCTGTACCTGCTTGTCAGCAAAAAAACGGAGGAATCAAATGGCCTCAGCTTTTCCTGTAAATAATTTCCTCCACATCTATTTCTTTTTTTTTTTTTTTTTTGGTCTGTCAGTTAAAGCGACAGACATCATCAAAGTCTAATGCAATCTCTGACAGAGAGATCTGAAGAAGACTCGACTCTGTACCTTCAACCAATGAACCAATCAAGAGTTGACTTAACCCAAATTGAACCACAGCTCTTGGCGGTTCTAAGCACTGGGCTAAGACTGAGCCCTGAAGGCTAATGCAAAAACGCTTATCCAAGGTTTGAAACCAGGGAGGGTCGGGTCCTGCAGTGCAAAAAGGCCTTTCAAGGAATTCACTCAGGAGTATAAAGAGGCATTACACGCACAGGAATAAATCTACATAAACTAAAAACTCCAAAACCTGCTTAAACGACTAATATATTTATTATACATGTGTCTTGTTCCTGTCCAGTCTGCAGTCCCACTGACAGCTCTATGCTGAAGCACTTCTTCCTCAACCTGCTGTGGAACCAGCCTGAACACGTTTCCATCTGCTTGGTGAAGCCAGACTTCACAGAAAACAAAGCCCATTCCCATGAGGGTGTAGCAGGCACGGCGCTGGGTGTTTACTGTTTGCTGAAGCCGACCTCGGCCACGGAGGAAGACAAGATGAATTTGACAGCTAATGTAAAAATAACAGACAATCATAAATCAAGGAAGCAGGCGTTCTGAGTCGATGATGAGAGTTAATCAATACAGGCCTGACTTTGCCATTGTGTGAAATGGCACTCCATTTATTACAAGAGGGGGACTTGGAGGAGAAACATTATTCATATTAGAGTATGCACATGCTGTTGGGAGAGAGGTGAGATGTACTCTTGGAAGAAGGAACTGCTTAATCATCACCACTACTGGTTCACTTGAACAAAGATCTTAAATTCATAAATCACTCTCAATTTATTTAGCAACTTGCTTGAACACAAACGATGATACGAGATTAAAGACGTTCCATCACATTAAAAAGGTGCCATGTTTTTCTTTTACATTGGCAACTGTACTGTATTGTTTGAGGGAACAAAATAATTTAGATGTGTACAGTGGAAGTTTAGTTTTTGTTTCTGTAACTCTTCTGTCAGGATTGTTAATGTTGTTAGCATGTTTTTTAACAGTTATTTTTATGAAACATGAAAATATTCAAGATAAATTAACAATGGCAAATGAATCAGGTGAACTAAAATTACAGATCTGGACTAGATCAACTAGACTGCACTGCTCTTATAGAAGTCAGTCTCATCTAGAGGAGTTGGACACTCTTCCACTCTGGAACTGCCCCTGCTTAGAGGCACTGATCAGGAGTATTGCCCCCCATCTTGGTGAAAGTTCACCAAGATGCCTACTAATGATTGTTTTTATTTATGCACCAATCTTTAGTTCAGATTACAACGAATCTATATCTAGGGTTGTGAGAATCCTTGTTAAATGACGTTTAACTAAAGTCCTACAGGGTTTAGAGTCCCAGTTGACGGTGTTTCAACTAAAAACCTAGAGGTTGGAGTCCTTGTCAAACTGTGTTTTTGACTAAAGTCCCGGAGGGTTGGAGTCCCAGTTAAACGACAGTTAACTGAAGTCCTAAAAGGGGTTTTAATGTTTTTATCTTTTTTTTATCTTTTTCAAAATGTCTTTCTCTTTCACACTGTTCATTCAATGTCACTGTTTTTATTTTAATTATGTAAAGCACTTTGAAATGCCTTGCTGCTGAAATGTGCTATACAAATAAAATTTGATTGACTGATGATTGATTGATTACCAACCCTTTTTGGAGCCCCTTTTGGAGTGCATAGAAGTTTGCCCAACTATTTCATATGTGCTTTGAGAATGTGCACAAAGTGTTCAGCCGCGTCCCGTGGCTGTAGAGGAGTATGTCAGGAATATGGGGTACCAGGCCCTGGTCCCTTACACCACCAGTATCAGAGTTCGGCTCACATTGCTGGCAGTAAGATGGACTTGCTTACGTTGAGAGCTGGACTCCACCAAGGACGCCTTTCATGGGACAAATTTTCTAGGTATAGCAATAGACGTGTGCAAGATGAATAGCAGCTTATATTCCAAATCAACTCTCTGTAGAATACACACACTGATGAGAAAATGTGTCAACAAAACCCTGAAACAATGCAGAAACCTGAAGTGAAATGTAACATGATAGAAGTGGTTTCCTTGGTGGGAGGTGAGTTAGACGGTCGTCTTACTGAGGATTGTTTCACCTGCTGGAGAAAAAAATTCCACACAATGGAAAGCATGAAAAATGGTGTCGTAGTGAAAGGATTCTCCAGTATAAATGCTGGTGACTGGGCTTCCTGCAACAAGATCTGTTGTTTAAATCTTGGTAGCAAAGTCAAAACAAATTTAAAATCCACAGAGCAGAAATGAGAGTCCTGGAACATGATCTAAAACCAGAGGCACTTACAGCACAGACCAGGAGCCGGCAGAGGCAGAGGCAGAGGTCAGGGTGTAAAAAAGGACCACAATCAGGAACAATGACGTAGAACAGGACTGTTACAGGAACAATGACAGACAGTCTCATACTGAGTGAGTGAGGAGCAGATATTTAAACAGACACAGGTTCTGAGGAGAGCAGTGATCAATTAACAGCAGCAGGAGGGGCTGGGAGCTGGAGAGCAGCAGGAGAAAACAGACCAATAATGTCTAAAAGCCGACATTCTCTCCAAAGAAACATGATCTCATAAACTTAAAAAATAAATTAGATTTGCAATTTGTTTGTTCTTTTTGTTCTTAAGTATTGTTTTCTTAGCTGTGCTTTGAACAACAAGAAGCATTTGAGCATCTAATAGTTTTCATATCAATATTTGTGGCATCACCAAGCAGGCAGAGTTAAGCAGCAGCACATCAACAGCATGTAAACTAATTTTATGTTCTGTTAGCTTTTCAATTCCCAAAATATTTTTTATGACAAATTGCAGCTAATAATCATCCAATGAACTCTGTCTGGTACCTCTTTTGAGATCGAAGTTGAATGATCCGGTTGTTTTCATGCAGCCATTGACTGAAGGATAAAAAATTGTGAACCATGACAGGAAATTACGTCCAAATACAAATTTATGTTGGGAAGCAAATAGAAATGTTTACTTAAAGCGTCAAATAATGTTGTACATCTGTCAAAACAAAACAAAAAATTTGTGGATGATGCAATAGTCTATTATTAGTAGTACTAGTGCTAATACTGCGATTTTGATGAGTGACCAAAAATATTGAACTTTTTCATGATATTTTATTTTTTTTAGATTTAAAAAAATGTTGAAGTTCAGTTTATAAATGCTCCACTGCTGGAGAAAAGAAAGTTTTGATTCCTCATATCTCCTGTGGTTTCTTATTTACTATTCTCTTAAACTTCTAATTTCTCTCCTAACTCTGACGACAGTTTAGTTTTACAGTGTGCAAATGACAGCATCAGTCATCTACACCCTCAGTTGTTTGACACTCATTAGCCGGTATATTTTGGATATCTAAAATATTTTGCTGTTCAGGACTGTTTGACCAGAAGATTGAGGCCTGTGATTGGCTGCGGCTGGTCTCCTCAGAGGAAATTGGCCCTCAGCAGTGGGGCCTCCGATTTACTCAAGGCTCTGGCATGTCCCACTGATGAGCTCCAGCTAGCCCGAGCACCATGTGGGAATTGGCTCCAACCAATATGTTCCCTTACACTCAAAAGGACAGGACTAATGTATTAGAAGCCAGGGCTTGGCAATCCCTCCACTCCCCTTATAAACCTTCCTTCCACCTTCATTTAGGCCTCTCTCTATTTCCTCTGACTCTCCTGCTCTCCAAATGCTTCCTCCTCATATCAGGGCCTCACTGCCTGTCACCACCTCTTTTAGCCTCACTCATATAAGTAACTCTTTTCCCATCTTCTCGTTTTTGTGCTTCTGCCTTTCTGCAATCCCTCTCTGCTGCTGCTTCCTGGTGCTGCAGTCATTTTTCCTCACTGGAGGCTCATTCCTAGGTCTGTGGGAATGTATGGCTTTATTTGTGTGGTGTCAGCGTTTTATTGGATTCCTATTGCTTTGGAACAGAGGTAGCACATTCCAAATTCATCAAAGGCCAATTTAATTCAAAATTCATGAAGTGGGCATCTGTCAAGTTGCCACCTCCAATGTGCTTTGTGTGTTCTCAGGGTGCCTCCCTTGTACACAGGAGACCATCAGTAATTCCACTCCCATTTCCCTCTTTGATTAGAAACCTCTGGGAGGTTTCTTTTGACTGTAAAGTAGTTTTTACCAACACAAAGTGGAAGAAAATATCTCAGTGTTGTTTTATTTATTGTAATATGAAAGGCGAGGTATTATGTATTTATCAGGCAAATAGTGCCATTTTATAACACAATCAACTAAATGTTAACTTCAGTTGTTATAAAAATGCTGTTTAAATCAAACATGACTTCAAAGAAGTCTGACATTGCATTTTAACACCTTCCTTTAAATTGGCCTCTGTCTCTTTAAGAAGCTCCTGCTTTTTCCAATGTCTTCATTAAGTCATCACAACATTCTTTCTCCAGTGACTCATTTACAGATGTCCTTATGATAACTTGACTAAGAAGTAGCTCATATGGTGAACTCAGCTTAGTTTCACCAGGTGTTTGCTAACTGCTGTTGCCACTAGTTTGAAGGAACTTAGTGGAAGAGGTGGTAACACTTTATTTGAAGGGGGTTGAATAAACATTATAATCTTCATCAAGGGTCTGCCTGTGTCTTCCCTTACCTCACTGCCAACCACAAATCATGACAGAGAAGAGAATCTAATGTTAATCTAAAGTATGTAAACTAGGAGTTCCTGTTCAGGGTTGCTATGTATCCTCTGGTCTAATTCCATTTCTGGGCTGGGAGAACAGGAGTCTGAAAAATAGTCTAACAATGTTGATCCAGAAGTTTCCTCTGGGCTTCTGGTCTCTGCATCTAAATGGGAGTACTTGACAGTTTCTGATAAAAAAAGCTAAAGAGTAACTAATCTAATTTCTTTTCTGGGTTAGTGAGTACTCCACAATTCTAAATCCTTTTCTGGGTTAAAGGTAATATAAACTACTGTAAGCTGATTCTGATTCCATTTCTGAGCTGTATAATATTGATCTAAATAGTGTGTACTCCACAATTTCTAATAAACTAAAATAATCCTTTTCTGGGCTAAATAGGGAGTACTCCAGTTTCTAACAAACTAAAACAAAGAGGAAAGGACACATTAGGGCAAATGGCAACTTTCAGGCAAAACAGACACGAGTGAAGGCGGTGATGTCAAAGGGCCAGGAAACCACATTCCTGACACTCCCAGCAAAGTCCAATAGAGGTGTTTATCGAGGAATGTCCTTGGGAGCGCTCAGCTCCACAGCTGCATGGATAACAGGAGGGGGTGAGGAGAGAAGGAGCGTTATGTTTACAAATCTTCAAGGAGATTAGAATATGCAGCCCTTCCAAGGCCACATGGGGAAAGCCAATTCAGAAACAGAATGTCTTAGGTTGGAAAGATTATAAATTTCAATCTTCCCTATGTCTCTCCGATACATCTCAGTTCCCAATTATCCAAATTAGTTTGGTCGTTCTACTGAACCGAAACTATGAGGACTACTTTCTTTTTTGTGACAATAGTGTACTCACCACTATTCACCGCTGCTTGGGGTGCAGTGCAATGGACGGTATCTTGCTGGCACAGGTCCAGAGACTCAGCTTCAGGTATGGAGGAACAAAGTACTGCCATCAGGAGGAGCTGATCCAGTGAGTTGGTGTGGTCTATTCATCTGATTAGAATGAAATTGATATTATTTCAGTTTATTTATTTATTTATTTCTAATTCACAACAAATGTCTTCTCAAGGCTGTTTTTCCTAATCAATCAATCAATCAAT
>NW_015114772.1:54091-55738 GCF_001443285.1 Poecilia latipinna | reverse complement strand
TAGAACCTGAATGCTGCTTCTCCATGTTTGGTTCTGGTTCTGGGGATGCAAAGCAGACCTGAGGGGTCTGGAAGGTGATCCAACAGCAGCAGATCTTTAATGTATTGTGGTGCTAAACCATAAACTAACAACAGTATTTTAATGTCTTTTCTCTGAGCTACAGGGAGCCAGTGTAGCGATTTGAGGACCGAAGTGATGTGCTCTGTCATCCTAGTTTTAGTGAGCAGCAGCATTTTGGATCAGCTGCAGCTGTCTGATTTCTTAGGTAGGCCTGTGAAAACACTCTTGCAGTAATTGATGCAACTAAATTTAGTTGCATCTTTAGATAAATGCATGAATGAGTCTTTCTACGTCTTGCAGAGACATTAGTCCTCTAATCCTGGGAATGTTCTCCAGGTGATAGAAGGTCAACTTTGTAACTGTCTTTATCTGAAGATTCAGGTCAAAGTTTATCCTGATTTCTAGTTTCTAGCTGCAGTACCTGAAGCTGTGCATTGACTCTAGATTGTTCCTCTTTAGGTCCAAAGATAATATCTTCAGTTTTGTTTCTGTTCAGCTGGGGAGAGTTTTGGCCCATTTATCTGTTCTAAGCATCTCTTCAGTGACTGGATGGGTTCTGAGTCACCTGGTGACATCATAATGTACAGCTGTGTATTATCTGCATAGTTATGGTATCTAATCTTATTTTCTGTTTTAACCTGAGCTAGTGGGAGCATATAGATATTGAATAAGAGGGGTCCTAGGATTGAACCTGTTCTTTATGCAATATTCAAACCAGTTGAGCACTGGACCGGAGAGTCCGACCAAAATCTCCAATTGTTTTCGTAATATGTTATGATCAACAGTTTCAAAAGCTTCACTGAGGTCCAACAGAACCAGCACTGTGGTTCTTCCAGTCTGTGTTTATATGAATGACATTGAACACTTTGACTAGGGCAGTTTCAGTACTGTGGTGAGACCAGAAACCAGTCTGGAAGACGTCAAAGCAGTTGGTTATAGTTAGAAAGCTATTTAATTGTTTAAACACAGCTTTTTCAATAATTTTGCTGATAAATGGGAGGTTGGAAATCGGCTTGTAATTCTTAGAAATGGCCTATAAATAGTTTTGTTGAGCTCTGAAAGGAAGTCAGATTTGTATTACAAGAAGAAAATAAAACAGGTGAGCTGCACCTTTTTAATCCAAATCCAGCTTTTCAACCCAGCCGCTGCCAGCCATTCTGACTTCTCAAAACGACAAACTCACAGCAGTTGCTACACCTGCACCAGAAGCCAATAACTAGGTCTCTATTGGAGACAGGGTCCAATGCAATTAATCCTTTCCTCCTGTTGTATGCACCCTGGTTGTCCATAACATCATGTAGTGTAATTGGTAAGGAGTATACTGTCCCCTTCATTTGGCATTAATATCCTTTCTTTTCTACACTGTAATCCTAGCAAGGTTGAAGATTCCACTTTTTACACCAATATTCACTCAATGTCTGTTCCCTATTGTCTCACACCATCTATTATTAGTCAGTCACCCAAGCTACAACTGAATAAATAAATAGAAAATGACCAAATTGTTAAATCGGCATTACAGTGATCCATGGGTGTAGGTTTGGGTAGGGACGGTAGGGACATGTCCCGACCAATATTCACGGGATATGA
>NW_015114772.1:46369-48781 GCF_001443285.1 Poecilia latipinna | reverse complement strand
CATTGTGTGGCTGGAAACACATAATACTGCCCCTTAGTTCTGTTGGTAGTATTTAAAGTGTGAATACTGTAACTAATCTGAGTCCCTATGGCTCAGATTAGGTACAGCATGAACTGCCTTATAAGACAACACAACTTTTTCTACATGGAATCTTATAGTCTCATTTAAATCTGTTAGAGACCAAGTTTGATTGTAATCATGGGAATAGTCAATGAAGGAGTGTAAAACCTTAAATAATAGAAATATCCAAGAATTCTAATTCTAATTCCAATATTTTAAAACTTTCCTATACAATCTATTATCTGTCAATTCATATGTAGAATTATGTCATTGATGTACATATCTACTGCCTGGGAAATGACATAATTTATCATTAAATAAAATATATGTAAATTAAACAAGCTCTTAAGTATGTAGTGAATCCAATATTACACCAAGATATTTACAACCATGTACAACTTTCCTTTGCAACTATGCTCAAATTAGCCGTGGTATTTTTCATATGTAACTTATATAATATTAAAGCTTCTTTTTAGAGGTGTAGCTGTACTCCTTATCTTACCCTTAAATATTCTAGAGAATTCTCTCTTCTTCTCAACCATTTAAATCCTGATATTTTCTCCTTTTTTCGTTCAGCAGCCTCCTTACCTCCATCTTTCCTGGGCTATTTCTAATCTCTTTGAGCAACTTTTTCAAGCCTAGGTGTGCTTCAAAAACAAATCAATAGAAATATAATAGCACTGTGCATGCTTTGTAATTTTTATATCATTAGTATTTTTCTCCCACCCCCTCTCCTTTCTCATGCATCAAAATTCAGAAATGGCTGGTGGGTTGGGGGACAGGGGGTTTAGCACACTTGAATAACCCTAATAAACTTTATTTAGTATTCTATAAATTTCAGCTCAGCTATGTTTTATGATAACATACCAGTGTGGTTTGAGTGGAGGAGAAGGTGTAAGGTGAGGCAGGGTAGATGGAGAGGACACACGGAAGGCAGAGAGAGAAACAGGAGAAATCAATACGACCAGCACACTTTTTCCCAGCATGGCAAGGAAAGGGGATCTATTGTGGGGGAATGATGATTTATGTCAGGGGCCGTCAGGGTGCGTCAGGGACAAAGGTATTCGCCAATAATGATTAATGCCCCCCCTCCTTCCTGAAGACAATCCAGGCAGCACTCTTTTCGTCTAGCCACACATACCCCCATCCTACGGCTCCTTTGCCATTATCCCCAACCTTTCTCTCCTTTTCCGTTTTTCACACAGGACCTCTACTCATATGGATGTAGACTAGTACAATATTCCCCCATGCATTTCACTTTGCTGGTGCTGTAGCTTGCATGCTAATAATATGTAATGCATACAGAGATTGTTGTCGTTATGTTTTTTTCCAATCAAACCACCAGTTTCTAGTGATATTCTTGTGTCAGCTGATTCTAGCGCATTCACTGTAATGGTTCTCTTGGAGCTTACATCTGCTTTTGACACTGCAGGTCACAGTACCCGGTATCTTGATCAACACTGCATGATATGCAGTCAGTTTATGAGGTGTGGCTCTACAGTGGTTCAACTTTTACGTTTTGGGCAGGACATTTAATGATTTTTGCTGACCAGCTTACATCAGACCCCCAAAACCTGCCATGCGGGGTACTACCAGGCTCAGAATGTTAATAGCAGAGGAGGGAGAATAATTAGTTGATGTCAGCATTATCTCAGTTGATGTCTTCCTCCTGCAGGAAGTATCAGTCAAACAGACCAAACCAGGTGTAGCTTAAATAACAGAGAAAACAATAAGTTTTCAGTTGAAATAACAGCAAATATCTGATGTGTGTTACTTATTTTACAATAAGAAAGATCTTATGATAGGATGACACACTCACAGTCTTGATTATAGGGTTTGATTTCATATACTGTATTTTATGGTTTGTATGTTTTGCTATTTAGCGCCAAAATTTAATTTGTGTAATTATGTTGGCTGTTCACTTTGGTTGATTGACTCAATAAATGTTACCTTATCTTCAGTTGTAAAGTTATCCGTTATTTTTTGGGGGGGGTGTCTCTATAACTGTCTGTAAGGCCTTGACTTACTAAACAATGCTTCAACAGAAACCAGTTTCCTGCAGTGAGTCTCTTGTCCCATCAAATCTTTCTATAGTGTAACAAAAAGAAAATCCTAAACGGTATATTTTATTATACCTTAAAACATGCAATACTGCCTAATAATTTTGGAAATCTCTGCAAAGATAGATCACATTTACCTTGTTTATAATAAAAAATAGAATAACATAAAAACAAATGAGCTGCAGTTAAGCAGTTATAATGGATTCCTTGCCCGATCCGGCAATTCCCCCCCCCCCCCCCCCCCTCCGAAGGCCCCCGCCACCCCCCGACCCACTCGACCACGTTTATTATT
>NW_015114772.1:39537-42820 GCF_001443285.1 Poecilia latipinna | reverse complement strand
GAAGCGGGGGTTAAGAAGTTTAAATGGTTCCCTTCCCCGACCCGCAAATCCCCCCCCCCCCCCCGCTGTTGACGCACAACCCGCACACGTCAACAGAGTTATGAATTTTTTAATTCTTCAGGACAGTTTTCTATCCTGAAAAGGTTCCAAATGGAGGACAGTCTTGATAATAAATGCCCTTTTGCACCCAAAGTGAGCCAGAGTCTTTTATTGATATTCACAGTCAGATAAACTGTGAACATCAAGTTCATCCGTTCGCTTCCAGGGACTCAGAACCCTAAATATTGTACCTACAGTACAGTTATAAGAAGTGTCATCCATAGACCAGATGTTGCATTTTATATTCCAACATTTTCTCAGGCCAAGTGCACACACACCCTTTCCCCACCTCTCTTCCTGTCTGTCCTTGTGGTACAGAGTATGCCATGGGGTGATGGATCTCTAACTGTTTGGCCACAGGATAGGGCAGGTCACTTTTATGTCAGCATTGGCACTTTGTCTCTGCC
Source organism: Poecilia latipinna (assembly GCF_001443285.1). Lineage (NCBI taxonomy): Eukaryota > Metazoa > Chordata > Actinopteri > Cyprinodontiformes > Poeciliidae > Poecilia > Poecilia latipinna. The sequence continues at coordinate 42,314 of NW_015114772.1, read as the reverse complement.
AGAACTGTCAGTTCTCTCAGTTGAGTACAAAGAAAAAAGCTGAAGGAAAGAAAATGGGAGGTGGGGATGACACAAAAAGCCTAGGACAAAATGGACAGAGTGGGAGATGGCTGGTGTAGGAAATGAATGGAAGAGGAAGACTCAATAGACAGGAGATGGAAAGAGAGGTGAGAGAAAGGAGACAAAGTGCTTGTCACTTCTGCCATTCTACAGGTACAAAGGGCCCTGCAGACAACAAGCATGTGTGTATGTTTGTGTAATTACATATAAAAGCACCAAATTTCATCACCAAGTGGCTGTGAATCAGTAGCATAGCAGATGTTTTCCAGGGGAAAGATTAGGTCTTTGATACCCAGCCCAGCTAAATTTGGGGCTATGAGTTCTCACCCACTGTTCCTGTTGAACTTTTCACCATTAACATGTGAATCACTTTGGATAAAAGCATGAACTAAATGAATTGTAAAGAAATGCAAGTGTGAAGATTTCTTTTTCTAAAATGCAGACAATATTATGAAATCCACTCACATGTACAGCGTACAATTTAAAACATACTCAGGTCTCAGGAAAACATCGTCAGATATCAGATCAAACCGCTGCAACCGGAAACCAACTTCAGCTTCATGTCTCTTTGCATAATATCCTCATCTGGGACATCTGTAGACCATAGGAAACATTATAAATCATCCTCATGGAGGACAATTTGTAACACCCAGGTCCTCTTTAAAGATTTACAAAGAGGACTTGGCAACATGTCAAGGTGAAACATAACACTTACCAGTATCTGCTAATTTGAATGTACTACTTGTACTTGAGTTGTACTAATAACGTAGACACTTAAAGTTGAGGTATGTTACTTTTATAAAAGATGTTTTTTTATGGGGATTTTGACCTTCTTCCAGAAGCACATTTGTGAGGTCACATACTGATGTTGGACAAGAAGGCCTGGCTCTCACTCTCTGCTCTAACTCAGTGTTCTATTGGGTTGAGGTCAGGACTCAGTGCAGGCCAATGAAGTTCATCCACATCAGACTCTCCATCCATGTCTTTATGGACCTTGCTTTGTGCTCAGGTCCTCAGACCCTTCCTCCTGAAAGAGGAAGGGTCCAGCTCCAGACTGTTCCCATAAAGTTGGGAGCATGGAATTGTCCAAAATGTCTTGGCATGCTGAAGCATTCAGAATTCCTTTCACTGGAACTAAAGGGCCAAGCCCAGCTCCTGAAAAACAACCCCTCACCATGTTCCTCCCTCCACCAAACTTTACACTTGGCACAAGGCAGTCAGACAAGTACCGTTGTGACTTATCCATCAGATTGCCAGATGGTGAAGAGCGATTTGTCACACCAGACAACGTACCTCCACTGCTCTAGAGTCCAGTGGCGGCGGCTTTACACCACTGCATCCAATGCTTCGTATTGTACTTGGTGATGTTTGGCTTGGATGCAGCTGGTCACCATGGAAACCCATTCCATGAAGCTCTTTGTGCACTCTTCCTGAGCTAATCTGAAGGCCACAAGAAGTTTGGAGGTCTGTAGTGATCAACTCTGCACAAAGTTGGCAACCCCTTTGCATTATGTGCTTCAGCATCACTGACACCGCTCTGCCACTTAACGTGGCCTACCACTTCATGGCTGAGTTGCTGTCAATCCCAAACACTTCCATTTTATTATATTACAGCTGACAGTTGACTGTGGAATATTTAGGAGTGAGGAATTTCATAACTTGATTTGTTACATAGGTGGCATCCTATCACATTTCCATGCTGGAATTCACTGAGCTCCTGAGACCGAACCATTCTCATTTATGATTGGAACACCCGATTCTGATCATTTGGATGGATGAGCAAATACTTTTGGCAATAGTTTCACCTGTCATCATGGAAAATTAATATGTAATAATAAAATCATTTATAAAGATATTTTCACCCTGTGGTTTGTACTATAAAGTACCTATTTTTCATTTAATTTAACCAAATCTGTTGATTTTTTTTCTTCAAAATCGCTGAATTTTCGCATTTTCCCATTCAAATGCTTGGAAGCGAAGCCGGTGAGGCAGCAGTGAGCTGAGCCTCACCAGGGATTGTGCAACCTCTCGCTAACTGCACCGGTTGCCATTCTATGAGAGCATGCTCCTCCTGTCTGTACGTCGCCAATAAAATGGTTAAAAACATCTATGAAATTATTTTCCATAATTTAGCTTATGTATTTAATGTAATGTGTTTTTATTGTCACCAACTGAGTGTGTAACGTGATTTGTGTGATGAGGAGCGATCATAAACGACGGAGAACAGATGAGGAGTGAGGCAGGCAGTTCTCGTGTCTCATCGCTGGGGGCGCTCATGAACCCAGACATTGTGACTCCACAACTACTGAGTAAGAGACAGTAACAGCGAGCTAGCCATACAGTAGCTGCGCTGATACAGAGAGCGAGAAAGACGTGGTTTTGAGTTGCACTTTAACGGTTTCTCCCTTTGCTTTTAAGCACAGCACGAAATTAATAATATCTACATCTCTAAGTTTGATTGAGATCACGGAATCATGAATGGCATGTAAAGGAATAGCCTTTTTTCCCTCCAGCATTGTAGCATGCGTGAAATTTCCTTATGTAAACAATAACATGCAGGGGGTCTAGATTTGTAAATCCGATTATAAATAAGTAGGTGCCTCACCAGGTATGAACCTCACCGCAAGTCACTAATCTATATATCTATCTATCTATCTATCTATCTATCTATCTATCTATCTATCTATCTATCTATCTATCTATCTATCTATCTATCT
>NW_015114772.1:34018-36678 GCF_001443285.1 Poecilia latipinna | reverse complement strand
ATCTATCTATCTATCTATCTATCTATCTATCTATCTATCTATCTATCTATCTATCTATCTATCTATCCATCTATCTATCTAGAGGTTCAACTGAGTGTGTAACGTGATTTGTGTGCTGAGGAGCGATCATAAACGACAGAGAACAGATGAGTGAGGCAGGCAGTTCTCGTGTCTCATCGCTGGGGGCGCTCATGAACCCAGACAGTGTGACTGCACAACTGCAGAGTAAGAGATGGTAACAGCGAGCCGTCCAGCGAGCTAGCCACACAGTAGTTGCGCTGATACAGAGAGCGAGAAAGACGTGGTTTTGAGTTGCACTTTAACGGTTTCTCCCTTTGCTGTTAAGCACAGCACAAAATTAATAATATCTACATGTCTAAGTTTGATTGAGATAACGGAGTTATTCTGCAGCGGCGGCGCGGCTATGGATGGCATGTAAGGGAATAGCCTTTTTGCCCTCCAGCATTGTACGCATGCGCGAAATTTCCTTACGTAAACAATAACATGCAGGGGGTGTAGATTTATAAATCCGATTATAAATAAGTCGGTGCCTCACCAGCTATGAACCTCACCGCACATCACTGATATATACAGTGATCCCTCGTTCTTCGCGGGGGTTGCGTTCTGAAAATAACCCGCGATAAGTGAAATCCGCGAAGTTGTCACCTTTAGTTTTTACACTTATTATACACCATAATTAAATACTCTACATTGAAACCAAAGAACAAAACCTGTTTTCAGGTCAGCGGATGTGCATGTTCATCAATCGGGCCTTAATGTGATCCGGAGTCATGTCATTAAAGCCTCTCCTCCAACCTGCCCCGCGAGATTCACAGCTGTATCTACGGCAGAGCGATGGATCTGGTCAAGCGAGCCTCCGGTCGGGTTTTGCGCTGCCTCTGGCCACAGATTTTTCCAGCAGGCATTTAAAGTTTTCAGTTTTCATCTCCTGAATGGCCAATCTGTATTATTTATATTTAAATACCGTAACGTTATTGGCACACAGGTAGAGAAGGAGCTCGGAGACTGTTTAGCAAATCAGGACACGGAACACAATGCACTGTGGGAAAAAAAACTGCACAAAAAAAATCCGCGAAGCAGCGAGACCGTGAAAGGTGAACCGCGTTATAGCATTCACTATCAAACTCTCTGACAGAGTTTGATTGCAACGGAAGTTAACTTAAAATTTCAGTTTCTGATTGGACCCCAGGCAGGAGTAGGCGGGTTTTCACGGACAGAAAAATAGCTGAGCGGCTGCGACTCACAGAGGCAACTAATATTTTAAATGACATTGTTAGCGCTCCCCCAGTAATGTCAGCATTATCAGAAGTGTTCAGAAGCCGACAGCCAGCATCGGAAACCCATCTATCAGTAGGATAAAGCTAGCCGTCTCTTTGGAAAAGGCAATAAAGTCAGCCTGCACTCGATTTTAATGTGCGAGACAGCACAAGTTATGGCGCTCTCTTTTCAAAATAAAAGTTTTGAAAAGAGAGTTGAAAAGTTTTGATTCACACATCAAGTTTCTCTCCGGCGGCTATAACAGGCTAAAGCGTTGTGTTAATTAACCCTCTATGGCAGTGGTTCCCAAACATTTTCTGCACCCCCCCTATGGATTACAACAAATGGCTGTCTGGTTGAAACGACGCGTGTGACNTGTGGTTTGTCCTATAAAGTCCCTATTTATCATTTGACTGAAGTATGATGATGTTTTTTCTTCAAAATCGCTGAATTTTCCCATTAAAATGCTTGGAAGCGAAGCCGGTGAGGAAGCCCCGAGCTGAGCCTCACCTGGGATTCCGCAACCTCTCGCTAAGAGCACCGGTTGCCATTCTATGAGAGCATGCTCCTCCTGTCTGTACGTCGCCAATAAAATGGTTAAAAACATGTAATGTATAATCTGATTCTTCATAATTTAGCTTATGTATTTAATGTACTGTGTTTTTATTGTCACCAGCTGTGTGTGTAACGTGTTTCGTGTGCTGAGGAGCGATCATAAATGGCATATTATTTGAGACAGCAAACGCCATACAGATTAGAGGTGAGGCAGGCAGTTCTCGTGTCTCATCGCTGGGGGCGCTCATGAACCCAGACATTGTGACTCCACAACTGCAGAGTAATATACAGTAACAGCGAGCTAGCTATACAGTAGCTGCGGTGATACAGAGAGCGAGAAAGACGTGGTTTTGAGTTGTTTCTCCCTTTGCTGTTAAGCACAGCACAAAATTAATAATATCTACATGTCTAAGTTTGATTGAGATAACGGAATTATTCTGTGGCGCGGCTATGGATGGCATGTAAAGGAATAGCCTTTTTGCGCTCCAGCGTTGTACGCATGCACAAAATTTCCTTACGTAAACAATAACATGCAGGGGGTCTCGGTTTGTAAATCCGATTATAATTAAGTCGGTGCCTCACCAGCCATGAACTTCACCGCACGTCACTGGTTTAGACTATAAATGGATTAACACAACACAACACTACATTGTCTTTAGTTTTCTCTGGTCTGTATGTGCTGGAGACTGGAATTATAAGGACTATTTCAACCTGTATACACTGCTCAAAAAAATAAAGGGAACGCTCAAATAACACATCCTAGATCTGAATGAATGAAATATTCTCATTGAATACTTTGTTCTGTACAAAGTTGAATGTGCTGACAA
>NW_015114772.1:27784-28722 GCF_001443285.1 Poecilia latipinna | reverse complement strand
CTATCTATGCTAGATAAATAGCATAGATAGATGCTATCTATCTATGCTATCTAGATAGCATAGATATTTGAAGGAGTAAAACACAGCAAAACCAAAAGCAAAAAGGATCAGAAGAAGCAGAACATTTTCATATATTAATTGCTAAAATTGATTAAAAATTGCAGAAGACCTTAGAAGATAGTAAAAACCAGTAGAACCAGAAGGCAAAACAGAAAAGCAGACTTGCAGAATGCATAGAAAGAGATAAAAATAGCGGAAGCTGAAGGCATAGAGAAAAGTTGAAAAGCTGAAAGGTAGTAAAACAAGTGGAAGGCAGTAGAAACCAGTAGAACCAGAAGGCAAAACAGAAAAGTAGACTTGCAGAATGCATAGAAACAGATAAAAACAGTGGAAGTTGAAGGCATAGAGAAAAGTTGAAAAGCTGAAAGGTAGTAAAACCAGTGAAAGGAAGTAGAAACCAGTAGAACCAGAAGGCAAAACAGAAAAGCAGACTTGCAGAATGCATAGAAAGAGATAAAAGCAGTGGAAGTTGAAGGCATAGAGAAAAGTTGAATAGTTAAAAGATAGTAAAAACGAGTGGAATTTGAAGGCATACACAAAAGTTGAATAGTTAAAAGATAGTAAAAACCAGTGGAAGTTGAAGGCATACACAAAAGTTGAATAGCTAAAAGATATTAAAAACCAGTGGAAGTTGAAGGCATACACAAAAGTTGAATAGTTAAAAGATAGTAAAAACGAGTGGAAGTTGAAGGCATACAGAAAAGTTGAAAGGCTAAAAGATATTAAAAACCAGTGGAAGTTGAAGGCATAGAGAAAAGTTGAATACTTAAAATATATTAAAAACCAGTGGAAGTTGAAGGCATACATAAAAGTAGACTTGCAGAATGCATAGAAGGGGTAAAAATAGTGGAAGGTGAAGGCATAGGGAAAAGGTGAAA
>NW_015114772.1:19079-22635 GCF_001443285.1 Poecilia latipinna | reverse complement strand
TCTCGGTCTCGATACACTCTGGTCTTGGTCTTGTCTTGGTCTAAGGTTAGGTGGTCTTGAACACAACACTGCAAGCAAGATGTTGTGATTGAGTCCGCAACATTTTAATTTAACTAGAAAAATTGCTGTTCCTAGCGAGACACCCGTGAGAATGCATATTTGCAGAATGATTGATGGAGAAATCCATGAAACATGACAACAAAGAATAAGAAGTAGAAAAAGCAGAAGACAACTACAGTCATACATTGTAGAAATATTTTGCTAAGTAATGAAATTTAGCAAAGGTATAGCAGAATTCAGCAGAAGAAGCAGAAGTTTCTGTGCAACCTCAATTATTTGAAAAAGTCAAAAAGTGAAACAGAGCTTTTGAAATAGAATAATTAGCACAAGAAGCTGAAATTAGTACAAAACCTGAAATAGTTGAAACAGTTGAACAGTGAAACATAGCAAAAAGCATAAATTAGCAGAATCAGAAATGAGTATAAAATCCAAAATATTTTAAGAACTTGAAAAGCGAAACTTTGCAAAAAGCATAAATTAGCAGAAGCGGAAATTAGTACAGAACCAGAAAAATTTTTAAAAGTGAAACATAGCAAAACAAATAGCATAAAGGAGCAAAACAAGCATATTTTCAGTATGATTGATGGAGAAATGGAAGAAACATGAGAACAAAGAATAAGAAGTAGAAAAAAGCAGAAGAAAGCTACAGTCGTACATTGTAGAAATCTTTTGCTAAGAAATTAAATTTAGCAAAGCTATAGTACAATTCAGAAGAAGTTTGTGTGCAACCTGAATTATTTGAAAAAGTTAAAAAGTGAAACAGAGCTTAAGAAATAGTATAATTAGCACAGGAAGTGGAAATTAGTACAAAACCAGAAATATTTGAAAAAGCTGACCAGTGAAACAAAGCAAAAAGCATAAATTAGCAGAAGCAGAAATTAGTACAAAACCAGAAAAATTTGAAAAAGTGAAACATAGCAAAACAAATAGCATAAAGGAGCAAAAGAAGCAGAACATTTTGATATATGAATTGCTAAATTGATGAAAGTTTGCAGAAGACCTTTGCAGACAGTAAAACCGGTAGAAGCAGAAGGCATACAGAAAGGTAGACAAGCAGAATGCAAACACATAGATAGAAATAGAGCACAAGAGAAAAATACAGTGAAAGAATACAAGAAGGTGTGACATGGCTGTATTCCAGAGGAGTTTGACAGAAAACGGAAAGAGCTGTAGCAATGATAGTAATAGTTCCTTAAAGTAGACATACATGGCTACATTTTAATGCATAAATTATTTCTCTACAGTGAAATATGTATGAACAGCATCATTTTGTTTGTCAAAAAGCAGAAAAAGTTCAAAAACGGCAGTTACTAGAGTGTACACTCTAGCAACTGACGTCAGTTAGTGAATTCCACCATAGGAATGAATGGGGCAATAAATTTGCACAAAAGGGCAATTATTTCAAAAAGTGCAATAGTGAAGTTTACCAAAAGTCATAGCTCAATTCTCCTGAAGAAGCTGAACGTTTTGATATATGAATTAGTGAAATTAGTGGAAGATAGTGGAAGTAGTTAACGACTGAAAAATGTGAGCAGGATCTTAATAAGTGAGAATGCATTACTGCATTCTAATTGTTACAAAGTAACTCCGTTAGCGGTATCGCTACACAGCCATTGAAAAAAGACACATCCGTTCCAACCTGTCTCCTAGCAACGGCGGAGTGATACTGACCCCTCTGCAACCACGTCAAACTGCAACAGAACTAGTAAAAAAGTAATTTTATAAGTAAGATACTTAACATGCCATTCATTACCCTCATATTAATGTAATAGTGTCCAACACTAACGGAGGATGTTGTCACTTAGATTACAAATTTCCAGTTATAAGTAATTCCACATCTATTCAGATCGTCTCTCTAGTGTAACAGAACCTTAACTTCGGCCACAGTTCTTTTGTTCTGATACCAGTCTTTTGTCTTGAAAGCACAGTCAATACATTGTCTTTGGAGAGTTCCAAAGACAATTCTCTTTCTCTTTTAAATGCAGTTCTTGAACCGATATACACTGTCTTTAACTTGGTACTTAAACACCTGGAACTACCCAGGGTCACCAAAGTTCTTTACCAGTTGGGATCATACTCAATGGTAGTTCTTTAACACCTACTCCCATCATGGTTGGCTCACCCAAAGCACAATAGGTCAGCATCCTCGGACGGCGACGTTCTCTCTTTGGGTAGCCGGATGCAGGTGGTGGGACAGCTGGATCCTCTTCTTTCTCAGAAGCTGTTTCTGCAGATGGCTCAGGAAGATCCAGGTGCAGCTCCATATCTTGGCCCCCATATCCTTCCTCTGGTATGTTGCCCATCCATGTAGCCTGAGGTTCATTCACTTTCAGTGCGTTGTCTTGGTCAGGCAGGTTTAGTGTAAATGGTTTAGCATCTGGGTTTAAACTGACTGACTAAAGCTCGGTGACCACTGTGCTGAGAAGGAGGAAACCAGTACACTAGCTCCATTTCCTCATTCCTCTCACTGTCTGAAGTTTCTTCTTGTTGACAAAGATGACATGGAGATGTACTTTTTAGTCCTTTTTGAGTCTATTTCTGGGTTGTCGATTGGCAGACTGTCACAGGGGAGCAGGAGGTTCCTATCCTCCTGACTATCAGGAAAAAAAATATTGTCCAATCACCATTTTTTTTAAAATCCCACAGTCTCTGTAAGGTAATAAAAGGTTTTATGCACTTACTTTGTGTCTTCCCATAAAATGTGTTATTACTGATGAACGCCATTTTTATGAATTTGTGTTTTGTGAAATTTTAGACAGGATCGGAGGTGATCGGCAACAAGAATGAGTCAACACATTGTCTGCTAGAATAAATGTGTCTTTTATTCCCCACAGATTACAGCAAAGCAATGCTGCACAGCAAAGCAATCATTCACACACTGATACGTGATGCTATATATATTGTCTTCTAATGTATCTTTCCCTCTTACCTTGACACATGGACCGGAGAGCCGTCGATCCAGGCAGAGTAGCAATCATGTGGCCGGGCGTCCGTACGCGACCCACGCCAGACTCTGCCAAGACCGAGAACTCCCCGTCTATTATACCCTCTAATCGCGTGAGAGCGAGGAATGGCCATTTCCTCTTTCCCAGGCAGATTCTCCAGGAATAGTGCAGCCACTTCCCGCTTCATGTCTAGCCACCTACTCCCGCCATTGTTCGAATCAGGTCAAAATGACCCCTCATGGTCAAGGTACAACATGACCCTCACTATTGAACTCAGGGCGAGCAGACCATGAAACACAGAATAATCATTCTATTATCCATGCGTCCAAAAATATCTAGCACGAACTTAGAGCGTGATCAGCTATGTGACAACCGGCCGCTGTCCACGCTCCCAAGTCGTGCACAACAACTCAAAGCATGAACAAGGATTATGAAGGTTACATAAAGAGTACATAAGACATTATCAAAGAACAAATATAATATTTCTACATCAATTAGAAAAAGGTACGTACAAAAGTCCCACCCCTTCACATGTGGTATCATTGAAAAGC
>NW_015114772.1:0-16468 GCF_001443285.1 Poecilia latipinna | reverse complement strand
TGACTGCTCTTCCCTATGTAATGCTAATGGCATGCCCCAATTTAAAAAAAAATTTACTGAAGAAAGACAAGAAAAGTGGATCCACAATCTATTAGCTTGATAGTGACCTTGAACAGTAATGTTCAACAACCAAACAGTCATACTTCAATATTTGTATTTGTGTGAAACTGAGTCTCAACTTTAAAAGAGTTGATTTTCCTGGTTGGCTCTGTACATTTTCGAGGTTTTTCTGGCTTCATAATGGTGTGTTTGATAACATTTGATAACAATAATTAAAACTTCTCAATGTTTGACGTTGTCTAGCAAAATCTTTCTAGGCTACATGTCTACTGCATTAATATACCAATGAGCTACTGTGAGCTGTAGTTGGCGATATGTTGTTTGCTGCTGAGCATCATCATTTATGTGGCTAAAACAAACATTGTTTTTAGGTCAACTTATAAGTTATGTGTAACTTCTCCAGGAGCACTGTTAAAATTATTTGATGGCTACGATTAGCTTCACATACAAGCAAGGGTGTAGGAACAAGTTTATCATTGGGGGGGACACATATCGGAAACCCGACAGATCCGTAAATAGCTTGAGCAGAAATGTCAAACAATCAACAATCAACAATCAACGCATTACTCTAATCTGACCCCTTGTAATGTGTAATCTAACACATTACTACTTACAATTCAATAATCAGATTAAAGTTAGCAAGTCACTGTGTTACTATATTTGTAAATTTTTGTTTAGTAAACACGTATTGTTGCTTTCTTCTGTTTTCTTGGGGAGATACGTTTCATGTGTAACACCACTGTCACAAACGTAAAAGATGGAGGGAAAATAGAGATGCACATTTTCTAGCTTATGGATGAATTTTTCATTGAGTAATCAAGTTACTTTTTCAAAGTAACTATGCCGTCCCTGGTAATAAATGAACTACACTTTAAATCATATGTGTGTAGGCCTGTCACAATAACAAATTTTGATGGACGATAAATTGTTCCAGAAGTTATTGTGATAAACAATAATATTTCTGTTTTGAGACAATTTTTAAGTAATACAATGGTAATGGCAAAATAATAATGCAAGTACACAATCTGAAAGGTCAGTAAACATTTAACACTGCAACTGGAAGACATTTCAAATATCCAAAGATAAATAAACAACACAACAAATAAAATTAATTTTGAAGTCTTTGTAAATAAAATTGTCCTTCAAAAAAAGGCCTAGTTGAAACCAAAACACCAACCTGAAAGCTTTTATCATCCAGTTTTTGGTGGAAAGAGAGGGGAAAAAAAGAGAAACGATAAATCATGCCAATGGAAATTATTGAATTTGTTTTAATTTATCATGTGATTATAATTGATTTATTGATTACTGTGACAGGCTTGTATGTGTGTTTATCATCTCAAGGTGGCCAACTGCCCCAAAAACATCTTCTTCCATTTCCTTTTGAACTAAATGGCTTCCAGGATGAATACTCACTTTATCATTTGCCTCACAACTAGCAAGATAAATACTCTGGCACAAGCTAGGTACCAGATTCTGATATATTTTATTGGTCAAAAATGCATTGATAAAAGTTGACTGGCAATTGAACTGGTTCTGCGTCTTTCTAGAGTAAAACACAGCTGGTAAAATGGGACTCAGCAGTTTTAAACTCAGTACAGTAGTTTGACCAAGAAAAATAAAATCTAAAAAATTAAACTTTGTTCTTGAATAAATCAGTGCAACAGTTTGCCCTACAAATATAATTAAAAATGATGCTTTTCATGTCTAACAGACACCTTAGCTCCTCACTGATAACTCTGTGTGCCGTCTCACTTTCCAGCCCTGCATTCAGTAACTTCACTTTTCATTTTCCAGTCAAACATGAGCCATGGCTCTCAAAAGGTTGAAAAACACAAACTGTTGCAAAAAAGCCTAAATGTTTTTTTCTCCTGTCATTTCAGCCACAAACATTTAATTTAAATATCTACTATTTTTATCTCTACCTCACTCTGATTCTCTGCATCCTGATGTCCCTGCATGGATTTGTGTATTTACAACAGACGCTACAGTAATGTATAGTTAGTATCAGAATGTGAATTAACTAAATAAAAAAATTATGTTTTCATCAAACAGAATGAGAATTTTAACAACCGATTTTCAGATGTATATGTTACGATACAACTCTATTTGCTGCATAACCCATTTCCTACAGCAAAATTTTTCACTCATTTATTTTTAAACCTCTCCTCAAGCCCTTTTCTTATTGTCTCCTAACCATTACCTTTATAAATAGTGTGGAAATAATGACAAAAATATTGAAAAAAAAAAAAAAAATTAACCTCACATCAGTTCAATCTGGAAAGACTCAGACGAAGAAAAAGGAACAATTAAAAGATTTAATGACAGCAAGGAATAACAGTTCTTTCGCACTCGGGCCCCGGCAGCTGATCTGAGCTGAGATTTGATGTGAACTCGATGAACATCCCGATAACCGATTAGGGATGCTCTCCCCCGGGGCCCGACACTGGTGGTGGAGGTCTGGAAAGGGTGCCATCCTGGAGAGCCGAAGAATGTGGGTGGAGAAGGGGAGGTGGTGGGTTGAACGCAGCTGGGAAGTGGCCGACAGCTTGGGTGTGGATCCTTTTATGCTGAGCTTGATTGATGATTGGACACGCCAGGTGAGGTCCAGCGCTGAGGTCGGAGATGAGCATGACGCCGATGGATGAACGGAGGGGATGGAGTCTTCCAGGTTGAATTTTCGCTATTAGCTCCATTTGTCACGTGTTCTCCTTTCTGGTTCTATTAAAATTTATATAATTTTGATATCTTCAAATCCTGAAGCTCCACTTGGCTCTCCTATGTCTTCCCTGACCAGCTCTTCTCTTAATAAAATAGTTTAGTTTATTTAAAAATTAAAACCAGTTCATACTCAATAAACTAATTGAAGACCTTACCAGAGCTTCCTCAGGCTCTTCACCTTTCTTTAACAGCATCACTATTCTAGCACTACTATTCTCCTGAATATATAATATAATATAATATAATATAATATAATATAATATAATATAATATAATACACATGCTAAGTGGTAGAGCATGTGGCCATTGCTCACACTGACATTACACTTTAAACAACAAAAAAGGCTCGTTTTGCTGCTGTTTCATTTCCTTGTGATGAAATACAACATTTTGGTTAGAGTAGCTAAGTCCACAGAGAACAAAAACAGAATTACTCAGTCAAAAAAAACAAACAAAAAGCACGGTCAGGGCGAGACCTGCCGTGGACAGTCCGGCGGGCGACACTGGCGCAGGAAGCGCAGTCCTGGAGGCGGGTCCGGCGGGCGACGCCGGCTGGAGGCTCTGAAAGGCTGGCTGCGTGACCAGCTGGACTCTGAGCACAGTGAGCACTAGGAAGCTCGGACAGAGCACAGGGACCACTAGGAAGCTCGGACAGAGCACAGGGAGCACTAGGAAGCTCGGACAGAGCACAGGGAGCAGTAGGAAGCTTGAACGGAGCACAGTGAGCACTAGGAAGCTCGGATGGAAGCACAGGGTGTGCGCCGCCTCGGCGCGGGGACAGGCGGAGGCTGGAGGTGGTGGTGATGGCTTGGCCCAGGGGCCGGGACCTCCCGCAGCTCAGGGCAGCGGTGATGGCTTGGCCCAGAGGCCGGGACCTCCCGCGGCTCAGGGCAGCGGTGACGCCTTGGCCCAGGGACTGGGACCTCCGGTGGCTCAGGGCAGTGGTGACGGCGCGGCCCCACTCTGGGCGGGGGGATCGCCAGCTGCGATCCCCACAGCAGAGCTCCGCCACCGAACTCTTCTAAGGGGACCGCTCCGAACCACCGCCAAGGCTCCACCGTCTATTCGGGGTTCGCATTATACGTCCTTCACCTTGTCTGTGGTCGGATCTTACTGTCATGATTTGTGGTGGTTGAGTGGAGACCAGGATGTAGATGAAAACAATGACTTAATGACGAATCCAAAATAAGAGTCCAACAGGGACGGCACAGGGAACACAAGGAAACGGCAGACGATCAATCACTGATAATTGCTAGTACTTGCTGTGATATATTTGTGAACAAACCTAGCTCAAACACAAAGATTACAGACAGCAGCAGATTGTACACAGCAAATTCAAAAGTGTTAAATGTTTTGGTGTTAGTAGACTTTGTGCAAAAGCATAGTTAATTTTACTCTAATAGAGTCACATTCTGTTTATGAAACTCTGGGGTGTATTTTATTAGGAATTAAAATCGAGTGTTAAAACAAAGTGTTTCCGTATCAGATCTAGAGGTGTTAAAATGGAATCAATAACTCCTGACTTCTTAACTCTGAACTCTTACAGCGGCTATAATACTGAAAGAGTAAAGTCACTGACTCTGCCCCCCAAATCACAGGTTCCCACCAAAGTGAAGCGAAGCCAAGTCAAGTAATGTCATAACAATTTATTTTCCACGTCTGAGTTGTTCACCACGCTTGGTAAGTAATCTTCTCAACTGAAAACTATTTTCAGTTGAGAAGATAGTTTTCACCTGAACAGGTGATAGATCTCACATTCGCCACATTGCTAGGTGATTGCATATTTAGTTTAGCACACTGAATGTTTGCAGAGTATAAGTCTTGTAGAAAAAAATTGACCTGGTGAACATTTAGTCAAATTCTTGGCTAACTTAAATGGATTTGTAATAGTCTGGACTATGTTTGTATTTGGACAAATATTTGTCAGATTTATCAACCTTTCTGATCCCGATTCTTTTTCTTTGAAAAACTGTATAAGGCTTTTTCATGTTGAAAACATATTCTGCACTGATACCAGATATAATTTATGTTGTCATTATTTCAATTGTTGTGCCTTTTCATATGCATTTTGCAGGATGTTTTAATCCTTTTGTTGCCACTTTTCTAGACATTGGTTGAGGATGAATGGCCAGTCGTCAGCATCAGTCTTTCTCACCCCCTGACCAGTCCGTCACTTCTTCCAAGATTCATTCTCCAAAAATGATGTGTTAATATCCGTGAAACTCCACATCTTTGTAATTGAGGCTTGTTGTTAGAGGTGTAGTAAAAATGTATACCTTTGTTACATTTTTCATTGTTAGGTTTTTTGTTAGCCAGTACTGGTCCAGAGACCAACACTGGCTATTTTACTTGGAGACTCAAGACTGTCCAACGCAGTACCTATGAGGAGTACGTTGGTGTCACCGGTCAAACTTCACAAACAATCTGTGTTAGTGAGTTGACAACCCTTTGGGGGAGTGTAGCTAGGCCCTGTGTCTTATTAGATATTCAACAGAAACATAAACTGGGTAAGAAATGATGGCAATGAATACCAGGTTGGCCTGCTGTGTACTGTAATGTCCAACAATCTACCTGTGTTAAAAGAAAATTTACTGTATCATATTACATGAACTTCATGCATTACTTTCTCCACCTTGTACTTTGAACAATTTCATGTATGTTTTATTGAAGAAAAATGTATTAAGCACATTTTTTATTTTTTTTGCATCGACTCGCTGACAGTGGTGCAGTTGGTAGCACTATTGCCCTGCAGCAAGAAGGTCCTGTTTTCGATTTCCAGCCTGGTGTCTTTCTGCATTGAGTTTGCATTGAGTCCAAAAACATGACTGTTAAGTTAATTGGTTTCTCTAAATTCTTCTTAGGTGTGTGTGTGCATGGTTGTTTGTCCTGTGTGGCCTAGCGACCTATCCAGGGTGAACCCTGCCTCTCGCCCGAAATCTCATTGGAGATGGGCACCAGCACCCCTCCCGACCTCACTAGGGACAAGGGTGTAAGAAGATAGATGGATCGATGGACAGCTGACCAGTGGCGCACAAAAGGGGTATGCAGCGCATGCAACACATAGGGGCGCAGCACCAGAGGGCGCATCAAAACCCCGTCTGGAGGGGGCGGCGCGCCGATTATGTTTTCCCATACACTTCAGCGCGCCTTACGCTCCTTCACCTCGTGCACGTTACAAGGTAAATGTAGGGAGTGTTACCCTTCACGTAACGTCGTCTGTGGGGGTATGTTGAAGGAGCGTATGTTTTCCACGCTCCTTCAACCTTCCTTTTGGGGAGAGGGGAATGGGGGGGTGGGGGGAGATTTATGTTTTCGCATCCACCTGAATAATGTGTAGTTGCGCCACTGCAGCTGACATAGACCTTTTGAAAACAACATGTGAAACATGAAAGTGTATGTTATAGTAATATGTTTTCTAATTATAGTGCATGCTTTGAAATAAACACATTTCAGAAAATCGCCTCTTTATTAAATGTTTATTTTCCAAATAATTTTTAAAGCTCAAAACAACAAAATACATATTTAGTATTACCATATTTTCCGCACTATAAGGCACACTCTCAATTATGACGTCCATTTCTGTATTTAACCCATACAAAAGGAGCACCGGATTATAAGGCGCACTGCTGATTTTTGAGAAAATTTAAGGCGTTTAGTCTTATAGTCCGGAAAATATGGTAATTACAAATAACTCTTAAAGGTAAAAAAATACTCTGTGAGAGTTAATATTTAAGATCTAACATCAATTTAGTGTTAGTACCGTAATTGTTAAATTATTAACTCCAGGCAGATTTGATATTTGACACTTAACTAGAATTAAAGTTCCAACTCTCCAAGAAGAGTTAAATTAACACTCTCTAACGTGGATCCCGTCGTCAGAGATGGATCCACGTCCACGTCTCTGACGCGGATCCATCTCTAACGACAAGTCAGTGCTGATTTCAACACTTTGAAAGTGTTGAAATTAAATATGACATAGTTAAATTGGCCCTCCTGAATTTACTGTGTAGTCATGGTAACACAACAAACTATCAAAATGATTCTTTGCACTTTTACAAAGTAAACTTCCTAATTAAATCCTACATGTTCAATTTTTTATTTATTTATCTCTGCTGAAACACTAAATACAATTTTATAGCATTTTCATTTTCAACAAACAAATGCTAAAGTTTTAGATCTATGGTCCGTGTTACAAATCAAGCATTTACAGGTGCGCTAGACCTTCAGTAGAAGTCTGGTAGATTTT
Source organism: Poecilia latipinna (assembly GCF_001443285.1). Lineage (NCBI taxonomy): Eukaryota > Metazoa > Chordata > Actinopteri > Cyprinodontiformes > Poeciliidae > Poecilia > Poecilia latipinna. The sequence continues at coordinate 9,444 of NW_015114772.1, read as the reverse complement.
TTAAAGAAGACCTATGTAGACACTCTTGCAGTAATCGACTAAACTTAAATGCATGGATGATTCTCAAGATCTTGTTGAATGACAAAATCTAATGACAATAATTTACCTCTCAGCTTTACAATTGTAGATCTCAGAAGTGCATATATTGAAAAATTATGTAGAGTTAACCCCACTGAGCTTTTTTGATCTTTAAAGCAGTCTGCAGCCAAGTTGCTACAGAGGTTAAACAGTCAGATCAAGGTTTCTCTCCAGAAAACTTGGTAAGCCTGATGTTTTGGGCACTCGGGCAGTAATTCATCCAGTGTTCAAGTTGACAAGAAACTTGAAAATATCACTTGATAATTATGTGTTAATGGAAGATTAACACCTGAACACCAACTATAAAGTCTTAGAAATGCAAACATAAAATAAATAAATAAATAAATAAATAAATAAATAAATAAATAAATAAATAAATAAATAAATAAATAAGCAATTCTTAGCCTGGTGGGGGCATAAGTAAAGTCTGGTGGCTCGCAAGGCTTATAATACAATGAGGGACATCCTGCAGATATTATCAGTGTTTACTTAGTAAAATAGAAATAAATTTGCTTATTTCACAACATACTTCATAACCAGTGGTATTCTCTCCTATTATCTATTTAAAAATATAGTCTCAGATCAACACAGCCCTCCAGCAAGTCAGCAGCTATATCAGGGAAAATATAGCCTAGATTTACTTTGCATTAATCTCCACATGATGAGAATGATACAGTATGATGATACAGTCTTTTAAGATCTTACTCAGTGTGGCCCTTTTTAACTTTGGGTCCTTGCCCCTCCAAAGGTCTCTGCACAGCCCTGGTTTTATAAGATAGCATAATTTATTAACTACGGGATGTGGAATGTCACCTCTGTGGTGGGGAAGGAGCAGGAGCTCCTGCTCCTGCTGTGAGGCTGACAGGTTCCGGCTAGAAATAGCCGGTCTTGCCTTGACGCATGGCTCTGGTTCTGGAGATGGGCTGGACATACTTCCACTCGGGAGTTGCCCACGGTGAAAGGCACCAGGCGGGAATGGGCATATTTGTTGCTCCCCATCTCGGTGCCTGTACATTGGGGTTTACCCCAGTGAATGAGAGGGTAGCCACCCTTCACCTAAGGGTGGGGGACTGACCTCGGATTCAGGAAGACTGAATATTTGACAGTCTCTGGGAGCCTTGTGGGGATCCTCCGGGAGTATGGGGTAGCGGGCCCTTTGATACGGGCTGTCAGGTCCCTGTATGACCGGTTTCAGAGTCTGGTACGCATTGCCGGCAGTAAGTCGGGCTCATTTCCGGTGAGAGTTGGACTCCGCCCTTTGTCACCGATTCTGTTCATTACTTTCATGGACAGAATCTCTGACCAGCCGAGGTGTTGAGGGGATCCGTTTTGGTGGCCTTAGGATCGCATCTCTGCTTTTTGCAGATGATGTGGTCCTATTGGCTTCATCGTGATCTGCAGCTCTTGCTGGAGCGGTTCACAGCCAAGTGTGAAGTGGCCGGGATGAGGATCAGTGCCTCCAAATCCAAGGCCATGGTCTTGAGATTGAAAAGGGTAAAGTGCCTTGTCCGGGTCAGGGATGGTGTCCTGCCCCAATTGGTGGAATTTAAGTATCTGGGGATCTTTTTCACGAATGAGGGAAGAAGGTAGCAGGAGATTAACAGGCGGATTGGCGCAGCGTCTGCTGTGAAGTGAGCGCTGTACCGGTCCGTCGTGGTGAAGAGAGAGCTGAGCCAAAAAGTGAAACTCTCGATTTACCGTTCGATCTACATTCCCACCTTCATCTATGGTCATGAGTTTTGGGTTATGACTGAAAGAACGAGATTACGGATACAAGCAGCCGAAATGAGTTTCCTCCACAGGGTGGCTGGGCTCTCCCTTAGAGATAGGGTGAGAAGCTCGGTCATCCGGGAGGGACTCAGAGTAGAGCCACTGCTCCTTCACGTCGAGAGGAGCCAGTTAAGGTGGCTCAGGCATCTGGTTAGTATGCCTTCTGGATGCCTCCCTGGTGAGGTGTTCCGGGCACGTTCCACCGGGAGGAGGCCTCGGGGAAGACCCAGGACACGCTGGAGGGACTATGTCTCTCGGCTGGCCTGGGAACACCTTGGGATTCCCCTGGAGGAGCTGGAAGACATGGCTGGGGAGAGGAAGGTCTGGGCCTCCCTTCTGAAGCTGCTGCCCCCACGACCCGATCCCGGATAAGTGGAAGAAAATGGATGGATGGATGGCATTCTTATTTGCAAGCATTCATATCTCATGCATTTTACACAGACATATTCCAATTTATGCATGGACAAAACTGAAATTCTGCCATTTTACTTTGCAGGGTTACAAAACTCAGTTCATACAGTCTTATTTACTAGTACAAAATATTTATGACCGGAATTTGTGCCCAAACATCCGCCATAAAGCTACATTATGTGCTTTTTTAAAAATATATATAAAAATATATATATTTTGACATTAAAACTGTCACTATGTTGTGACAGTTTGGTAGGAGACAGAACATCTTTGAAAAGATTGAGCTCTTTCCAGTGCTTTCATTGCCGTATGAAAAAATACATCGCTCCGGGTCACAAGCAACCAATAAGAGCCAGGAGGAGGCTCTTTAAACTGTCAATCAAGGTCCTTTATGTCCTGCACAGTATGGACAAACAACTTACCCTTCCAGTTTATCCATCGTCATCTGTGGCCATGCTAGTTAGCTTGAGCAGTTATGATAGGCTCTGTTAACAAAAACAGAGCCTGTCATCTCTTAACTCCATTATTAGGTATTTTGAAAAATGATTGATACTTTTATAGATTAAATTCCAATATTTCTTTGAAGATTTTGAAGAGTCTCTTCAGTTTATGAAGCTATTTCTCCTCAGTTTTTCTATGATAATTTGTCCAATACATTTCTTCTTACTCAGTGGACAGAGTGGTTCTGGAAAGACTGAAGCTATGAAGCAAATAGTCCATTACCTCAGCTCAATCTATCAGGACAGAAATGACAACCTAAGACAGGTAATTCAAAATTGGGAAAAAAAAAAAAAAAAAAAAAAACAATTATCATTTTTTTCTAATGTGCACTTGTTTTCATTTCTTAATTAGCCGATGGAAGTCTTTCCCATCTTGGAAAGCTTTGGGAATGCCAAGACTATTCTTAACAACAACTCCAGCCGATTTGGCAAGTACCTTCACATTCACATACTCCAGTAAGTCCACCAATTATCACTTAATTCAGGAATATTTGTAGATTGATCTCTTATCATGACTGGTAAAATTGATTGTAGCTATTTTAAAATTTTGTCTCCTGGTTGACAGTGGAGTTGTTGTAGGAACCTCACTGTCTAACTATCTCTTGGAGAAGTCCAGGGTTGTCTTTCAGGTAAGTTCACTGAGTGCTTTGACATATTACAGTTTCTGTCAAAAAATACTTTAGACAGAGACATGCATTGGTCTTGAAAATACAAGAAAAGATTTTAATGCACAGAACATATGTTCTAGATTTTCACAGTTAGTACTACAAACCTCTTCATTTCTGAGGGGTGTATATATCTAAGGTAAGTTTGGCACAGATTGAAAGAATTACTTTCTAGTAAAGGACAGTCTGTTCTTGCCATTATTAACTGGAGTCTGTCCGCTGGTGTGATTCTGGATCATTTTAAGCATGCTGTAGTGCAGCTACTGCTTAAGAAATCTGGCATTGATCACACTGCCCTGGCTAATTACATGCCTATTTAAATGCTTCCATTTCTTTCAAAGGCTTCAGGGAAAATTGTTTTTGTCATTGAAAGAGTTTTTAACTAAGAACATTACAGAAGTTTTTTGTCAATCTTTAAAAGCTTTCATAGCACAGAATGTTCATTGATCAAGTGTCTTTATCCTGACTTAATCAGGGTAAGTCAAACTGTAAACAACTAAGGCTGAATATGCAGAAGTGGAGGAAACCGTGACATTTCACAGAAGATTTGACCAATTTATCTGCAGTTTTGGAGGAAGAAGCTGGATGGAGAGATGAAGAAGAGGGAGCTGGTTCTACTGAAGGACTGCAAGCAGATTTTTTGAGCCATAGGAAGCAACAATGACTCCATCATTTCTTGGGAGGAAGGGTCCAACAGTGACAGTGCTCTCTCCTCCAAATCACTGAATATTAATAGACTATATAGCAGTTACACATATAACTATTATATATTTATATGTGTAACTATATAATAGTTACACATCTTTAATTCTAGCTTACTTCAAATAATCCAGTTACTTTAAGGCAGTGTTTCTCAACATTTTTTTGGGCCAGCGCCCCCCTATCCATTATCCAAGTCCCTTACTGCCCCCATATAAGAAATTGAATTCTACTTTGCACTGAATATTATTTTATTGTTAATATTACTATCACTATTGTTGATGTTTTGATTTTATGGTTGTTTCTGTATTTATCATAAAAAATAATTTCCCAGAGAACAAAAAAGGCATGTGAATCAAAATTATTTTTACACGTCTCTACAAAAAATGTAATGGACATTCAACTTAAAATCGGTAGGCCTAACAGCAGCCAATCTGAGTGAAACAAATATTCCAATATTATATATAATATACCTTTATATTATTTTACCTTTTATCTGAAAACAGTGTCTGTTTGTTCTTGCCATACAGTCCTCTGTATTACTTATTGCTCGACAGGTCTTGCCATACCAGATTATTCCTCTGTATTTGATTTAGTTTCTTAGTTTATTCTTGCATTTTGTTCTTCATGCATTTTCATTCAGTTTTCTTTGATTAACATTATCCTCTCTTGGTTTATTGTTATGCTCTCAAGTTTCTTTCCTGTTGCTAGTTTTATTTTATCGTTTTATCGTTCCATTCTGACGAATGATATCTTGAATAATAACTAAAGATATCTTCAATTACATTTTGATCAGTGTTAAGAGAATATAATCATTAACTTCTGCCTCATTATATTCTCTTGTGCTCCTGGATTCAATGATTCCATGCGTGGAAACAAAAGCCACACAGAGATGACAGTCAACGCTCCGCGTCATACATTTTCAGAGTTTATACTAACATTCAAAAGTATAAAATCACATTGACAATACAGACACTTTAAAGTAGTATAACAGACATTCATTTACCTGAGACAAATAGAAAAGAAGAAGAAAGAAAGAAAAGCAAAGACGTCTTTGGAGAGTTGCAAAAGCAAATCTGATTTGTTACTCCTGTATACAAACTTTTATAGTAAAGGCGTATTCTTCTCTTTAATATATTTAAATAAGGCATATCTTTGCTCATCCAACCAGGAGCTGTCTCGGACCTCTTAAAAGTTTGAAACTCCCTGCAATTTGTTTTCAAGATCAAACACCAGTTGTCACCTTTATCTAAACAAAGTGGAAGTGGAGCTTCTCCTCTGCTGGCCTGAACTCATCCTGTTTTATGGCTTTTCACAGATCAGTGTGAAAGCTGGAACTTCTCCTGATTGCTTGCCACACAGACAAAGGGCAGTTCAAAAGATCTTAGCAAACAATCTGCTGTAACTACAGGTAACATAAAGGTCAATAGGGCAGAATAAGTTATTAATCTGAAAACTATAATTAGGCTGTTTCAATCAAGATATGTTGCTAAGTTTTAAAATTAGCATATTTTAAATTTATTTTCTTAACACCAGTCAAAATTCTTTTCAAGATATCTCAAATTACATCACGGGATCTGTCACTTGATGGGACACATATCTTGAACTTATTTTGACTAGTCAAAATTGTAATTTTGACTAGTCAAAATTAATTCAGATATCTGAATTAAGAATTGGGTGGAAGCCCCTTTGTGCTGTCCAAACAATTGCCTGCAGAATTTTATGTTTTCTGCATAAAATTGTCAGTAAACTCCCACAACGTAGAAAGAGCTCGGCAATGTTGGATATGCGGAGAACGCAAAACTTCATAAACTATAAGACTGCTTCTGATGTCTGCAAGGAATTTCCTGTTGATTCATTTCCGACAAACCGAATGCACTTAAAAACAGCTTTGAAAAGCTAAAATTGTTATTGTCAAAGCATTTTCAACATGAAAGTGGTGCATTTTCAAACATGTTTTTTTTTCGTTTTTTCTATTTTTCATTGTTTTATTAAACTTTAAAATTGCTATGTAAGTCAGGGACGTTTTGACTGTACATAATACATATTCAAGATATCAGTAATGTCATTCTGATTAGTCAGAATGTCAATTAAGATATTTTAAAAAGAAAAGCTGTGTAATTCAAGATATCTCTAATTGACTTAGAGATATCTTAAAAGGAATTTTGACTAGTCAAAATTACAATTCAAGATATCTTTAATTTAGTTTTGTCTAGTCATTATTTGCTTTTAAGATATCTATAATTTAGTTTTCACTAGTCAAAACTAAATTTCTCCTCTCCACAAATACATTTAAGATATCTCGAATTATGGAGTAATTCGAGATATCTTTAATTAGAATTATGACTAGTCAAAACTAAAATTGAGATATCTTGAATTTACTTTATGACTAGTCATAATTTAATTGTAGATATCTAAAATATGTATTTCAGATAGTCAGTAATTCATTGTAGATATCTTGAATTGAAGTCTCCATACAATTCAATGGTAAATCTGACGTCATTTCGATGTAAAGATATCTCAAATAGGTATTTTATCTAGTCAGAATATAATTAGAGATATCTTAAATCGCTGAAACATCTAGTCATAAAACAATTTGAGATATCTGGAATGCAAGGGCGGTAAAACTGAATGTATGTTAAAATGGCTTGCCATAAATGACCAGGTTTTGCGGGCTGGGCACGCCCACACGCTTTGATGTACAATAAACATTTCGATAACTATTGATCTTTCATGCCACAAGACTGTGGTGAAAAATTGTAAAGTCTGTAAGTTAAAAGCTGTGGGAGAAGTTTGTTCAGATGCAACATGTGTAACAGAGACAACATGGTGACATTCATCCAAAATGGCCAACTTCCTGTGGCACCCGAAAACTTTTTCTTAGGTCCTGTCACACTTTATATGTGTATTCAATTTCATGATTGTCAGTCAAAGCATGGCTTGGGGCTGGTTTATTAAATATTCTTGGGCAGGGGTATTAAACTCATTTTTGTTTTGGGTCAAATCAAGACCATGAATGCTCTTAAAGGGCCGGTTGTGCTGCATCTGTTGTTGTTTCTTCAGTTGAAGCTAAAATCTCAAAATTCTGAACTGCACCTGAAGCATGGGCTGTTCACAGTCCAAATCTATAAACGGAAGTATGCAATTTAAAATAGCTTTAAACTAGAATTAATTTGACTGTATTGAACATAGTGAAACAGCATTTTACAAATGATGCAATGAAATCTTTGCTTTCTCTCTTGTGCCTTATAAGTGATTGTAAATCAGCACATTCAAATAAAATAAAATTATTGCCTAATTTATAATTTAGGCCAATAAGGAGAGGAACTATCATGTGTTCTATGAACTGCTGGAAGGTATGAACGACTGGGACAAAGAGAAGCTATACCTGCAGGGAGCTGAGACTTACTACTACCTAAATCAAGTAAATGAGACCAACAACCTATCAATTCTTGTTTTTTCTGTTTAATTTGTAATTTTTTATTTTCACTTACTATAAATGTTTTGACTTTTCTTATACCATGTAGGGTGGTGCCTGTACTTTGAAAGGGAAACAGGAAAAACAAGACTTTCAACTTTTGCTTAAATGTTTGGAGACTATTGGCCTACACGCAAATCAAATCTCCAACATCTGGGCCATCCTCTCCTCTATTCTACATCTTGGTAACATTTGTTTCAGCTCATATGAGGTATGTGTCTTTAAATGAGACTGTCAGAATGAGATGCAAGGCATTCATATCACACCTTTGTTGGTGCTGTTTCAGAGTGAGTCATTTGAGGTGGCTCGTATCTTCAGTGAGGTAGAGGCCAGAAGGGTTGGGTCCTTGTTGCAGATTTCTTGTGAGACCCTTCAAACAGTAATCACTCACAAAGTCACAGTAAGTAGCTTTTTGTTAAGCAATTAGACCCACCTTGATACGCATGTGCAAACAGTTTGTTTTTGTTTTAGGAAACCAGCTATGATCGCATCTACTGCCCCCTGTCTGTGGAAAGTGCCATAGAATCAAGGTGACTAATAAATCTGACTCATTTCCCGTCTTGGCAGAGCAGCAGCAGTCCCACAGTCATGTCAGTTAGTGTTTTCTTTTTTGTTACTGAAACTTATTCTACTGTAGAAATGACAGTTGTGAGTTTGATTAAGTAAGGACTTCCCTGCAAGCAATTATACATATAGTAAGGCACAAAATAATTATTACCCCTGCCAGATTTGGACTTTAAATCATCTTAAATCTATCCCCTTAGTTTGTTGGGCAACTTAGTTGGCTTCACTGCCGAGACATTTCAGTTCATATGGTTCTCACTACCTTATTTATCACTAAGAAAACTGTGATCTTCTTTAGTATTCTTTTGTTGGACCATATTGGTCTTGAGACAACCTCTGCCCCCACAACAAATGTAACATCAATTGATGGCAAGGAAGATTTCCCCAAAAACAACAGCCGTGAAAATGATGATGCTGCAGATAACAGACTGATAGATCTCCAATATCTTGTTGCAGAGATTAAAAGGTTGAAACTTCCTCTAGAAATAGAGTCTCTTTATTCCTTTCATGTACACAGCCTTAGTGTTAGACATCCAGATATTTATAGTGCTCCAACACCTCCACTTTCTCCCCCTAATCCCAGTGTCTGTGAAGTCTAGCTCTCCAGTCTTACTCACATTCAGCTTCAGGTGGTTCATTTCAGTTCAATCCACAAAGTTTTCTATCAGTTAGTTACAGTGAGAAGAGTACTCACCCTACTCTTCCCATCTTATGCCCCATAGGACAGCCGAGTCATCTTAGAACTTCTGTAGGCAACATTACTCTGTGCTGTACTGGAGGTCATTCGTGTGTAAGGTGGAGAGAAAAAGACAGACAAAAAAGCATAGTGCCCTGAGAAGCCCCTGTATTGCTGACCACCATATCAAACAGCCCTTTCCAGAGGGATAAACTGTGCCCTCCTTGTCAGGTAGTCAGGCATCCAGGAGATCACTGAGCTCTTGATACCCATAACCCACAGTTTAAAATCCAGCAGCAGCTGAATGGTGTTAAAAGCACTGGAGAAATCAAAGTATGTGATTCTCACAGCATTTCCTCCACCATCCAAATAAAACATAGCTCTTTGCCGCAGGTAGATGACAGCATCTTTAACTCCTAAGTGGTGAAGTCAGGACCTCCAGCACTGACTTCACCTGGGTCCTGAGACGGGCTACGACCAGTCTGTCCAGAACCTTCACCACATGATACATGCTACAATATCAAGAAAAATAAGTTGTGTTCACTTAAATCTATGCAAACCAATTGCCTCAATAGGATAAATTATTTATTTATTTATTTATTT
>NW_015114771.1:131100-139458 GCF_001443285.1 Poecilia latipinna | reverse complement strand
GCCAATATGCTGAAGTGGCCCTCGGTGAAATTGAGTTTGACACCCCTGCCTTAGATGGAGATAGGCTACTGATTTTTGTAGTATTTACTCATTAGTGGTTTTATTGATGAAAAATGTAAAAGGAAAAAACAAATCGCATTTTTTAAAATTAAACCAGATTAGAAAACTGTGTGCTATTGTGTGGAATTGATTAAATATCCGAAAAAGACAATAATGCCACTAAAAAATATGGACAGAAAAACATTGATTTCACATCATCATAGAAAATGCTGCATCATTGGAGACTACTCCCTTCCTCCCTCTAGCGGACATTTGGAGAGATAAAAAGTTTGGAACAGTATTATGGGTAGTGTAGTATTCTAGCCGCACACCGCGGTGATTCTCCCGCCCGCAGAACGACAAGTACCAGCATCCTTTGCGCCTATAAATGAAGCTACTCCTAACTGCGGTGATTTGACAGCCGGTTGCACAGAGACGTTGTCCTTGGTTCTTTGTTCACCTTCACACACCTTCTGGTCACAGTCCACCTCTCCACGGAATGTCCGACGGCGGGGGGACAGAGGAGGGCAGCGGCACCATGGAGGTGTCGGCCGTTCAAACGGTGGCGGACACCTCGGTGCTGCAGAAACACATTCGGAAGCTGGTGCCGTTGCTGCTGGAAGATGGCGGCGAGGCCCCGGCCTCTCTGGAAACCGCCCTGGAGGAGAAGAGCTCCGTGGAGCAGATGAAAAAATTTCTATCCGACCCCCAGATTCACACCGTCCTGGTGGAAAGAAGTGCACTCAAAGGTACTTTTAACCGAATATTCTTACAAAGAAACGTTAGTAAATGAGCTGTTTAATTAATTGGGGCTTTACTCGACCTCTTGAATGTTCAGTTATTCAGCCTCCATCAGAGCCGGTTGCTCTTTCTGACGGAGTAAAAACCGAAGTTTTTCTTCTCCACCTGTGTAAACGGGGCGTGGTGGATAAAGTGGAGTTGCTCTCGAAGCTTCATCTGATTATGTCTATGGCCTGATATCGACCTGCATTTGAATAAATTGGAGTATCATCAGAAGGTTTCTGTCTCCATTGGTTCAATTCAAGAATTTAACTTGTTTCTATAGATTTTGGACACAGTGAAAGATGTATCAAGTGTTTTATGTTTCTCAGATTTTATCATTTTTGCTTATTCATGTAATTAAGTCCAAGTTCAAATTCTCAAAAAATTAAAATGACATTTAAAACCAATAAAAAGAATAATTTTAATTCTGAATTGTTAGGTATTATATTATAGTCCACACAATCATTAGACTGCTGACCCGACAGTTTTCCAGTCACAAACGCTGATTTCTAAACAATCTGGCTCTTCAGAATTCTGTATTCAAACATATTAATAGAAAGTTCAGTGGAAGGAAGAAATGTGGTTGAACAGACTCTAGTAGATCTAGTTTCAAAATAACTTTTCAATGATATTCAAAGTTATTGAGATGCTCCTGCATGTTTCAGGTCGATCATTTGGAGTTAAACTTTCTTCAAACATGAACCCAAGATCTAAGATTATACAACTTAATGAATAAATCATTTGTTCCAACTGAATGTTGCATCTTTGGGCTTCTGTCATGTGAACTTGTTTTGTCAATGGAAACTTTATTTTCAGTCAGCTGCAGGCGAGAAGTTGTTGTTTTTATTACAGCTGTGACCTGCCACACTGTGAACCTCCTGACCGGTCATGATGGAGCATAGATTTATGTTATCTTTTGACTTATTTCATATTATGGTGCTTATAAATGGGACAACCATTTTCCTGGTTGCCCCATTTGGAAGTGAGTAGGACAGCATTAATAATTAAGTATTCATACCATTTGAACTCGGGTTATAGATTACATCTGAAGCTGTTTATGTATAAAAAAAGTCCTTAATTGTGTTAACATTTTACTGAACAAAATCTATGCAATTAATTAATTGAAATGAATTTATTAAAGTCCCAGCCCTCATTTTTAGACTTTTTAAAACATCTTTTAATTGTTATTGCAGTAAATATTAAGACCATATCAACACCAGTCTCCTCTCATTCAGTTTGTTGGATTTGTTTTTGCGTTCTTCTCACAGAGGATGTTGGAGACGAAGGCGAAGAGGAGAAAGAGTGCATCAGCTACAACATCAGCATCGACATCCACTACGGCATCAAGTCTAACAGGTGATTACATTTTCCTGGATGCTGCACAGCTTTGGTTCACCTCAGGTTCAGTTGGACTCAAATGGATCTCATCCGTCTTTTCCAGCTTGGCTCTGATCAAGAGGACGGGTGTCATTGACGCAGACAAGCCCATATCCACTCAGGTTCGGGTGCTGACCCTGAGCGAGGATTCCCCCTACGAGACTCTTCACTCTTTCATCAGCAATGCGGTCGCTCCTTTCTTCAAATCCTACATCCGGGAGTCTGGCAAAGCCGACAGGTGACGAAACAATAATTTCCTTTGTTCTTGAGAAGAGATGATGGGTGGTGAACGTAATCTTCCGATGTTCTCTGCGGTGGCCTGTAGAGACGGGGATAAGATGGCTCCTTCTGTGGAGAAAAAGATTGCAGAGCTGGAGATGGGTCTTCTCCATCTGCAGCAGAACATTGAGATTCCTGAGATCAGCCTGCTCATCCACCCCAACATCGCAAATGTTGCCAAGCAGTGCTACGAGCGTGGGGAGAAGCCAAAGGTCACCGACTTTGGAGATAAAGTGGAAGACCCCACCTTCCTAAATCAGCTGCAGTCTGGAGTGAACCGTTGGATCAGAGAAATCCAGAAAGTGAGAAAAGCCTCCAAGAATTCTGACTTATTTTGAAGATGTTTTTTCTGACTCTTCTTTAACTCCCCCTGCCAGGTGACGAAGCTGGACCGGGATCCGGCTTCAGGGACGGCCCTGCAGGAGATCAGCTTCTGGCTGAACCTGGAGAGAGCTCTGAACCGGATCCAGGAGAAGAGGGAGAGCCCCGAGGTTCTGCTGACTCTGGACATCCTCAAACACGGCAAACGCTTCCATGCCACCGTCAGCTTTGATACAGACACTGGTGAGGGAAAACCGCTTCCACAGCAGCACTGGTGTTTCATTTTCTCCAGTTTATTAAAACTAAAACCATCTGACTAATTGATTATTGAAATAATCGTTGACTAATTTAGTAAAAGATTAATCATTAACTGGGGTATACAGACTCAAAACAATGCAATCAGAGCAGTATTTAATTCAAAAACAAATAAACATTTTGCATTTAACAGTAGAAATTTTTTTTCTGTAAATATCTTCTACCCAGAACTCCTCAAGCAGAATAGTTTTAGATTCACTTGGTTCAAATTCAGTAAAAGAAAATTCCCTCAAGTACTTTTGTTGTCTAATTATTAATTGGTCAAAAATAACAGTCATACGTTATGATCATTGGAAGCATTTAGATGTAGATGCATTCTTTGTTAGCGTCAGTTAAAAAATGCTGTTACTGCATTTTAGATGATAAAATGTTTCCTATTAAAAAATGAACTGTCTGCTTATTAAATCTACTCAATGTGGCCACCTATTTTCCTCAGATTGTCAGAATAATGAGTTTTTAAAATAATCGTCAGCTGCAGCCCTAAAAATCTGTTTTTGTCCTGCAGGTCTGAAGCAGGCAGTGGAAACTGTGAACGACTACAATCCTCTGATGAAAGACTTCCCTCTCAACGACCTGCTCTCTGCCTCAGAGCTGGATAAGATCCGCCAGGCTCTCATCGCCATCTTCACTCACCTGAAGAAGATCAGGAACACCAAGTACCCCATCCAGAGAGCGCTGCGTCTGGTGGAGGCCATCTCCAGGGACCTGAGCTCCCAGCTCCTCAAAGTTTTGGGAACCAGAAAGCTCATGCATGTTGCTTACGAGGAGTTTGAAAAGGTTGGTGGTGTTGCATCTCCATTCAGCCTCCTTCCTGTTGAATTGGCTTTGAGCTTTCTGCTTTCCCTGCACAGGTGATGGTGGCTTGCTTTGAGGTGTTCCAGACCTGGGAGGATGAGTACGAGAAGTTGCAGGTGCTTCTGAGGGACATTGTGAAAAGGAAGCGGGAAGAGAACCTGAAGATGGTGTGGCGCCTGAGCCCCGCCCACAGGAAGCTCCAGTCTCGACTGGACCACATGAGGCGCTTCAGGAGGCAGCATGAGCAGCTGAGGGCCGTCATCGTCCGGGTGCTGCGTCCACAGGTGAGCGGCGATCAATTATTACTATGATAATTATTGATTTCACCTTCAGTTATTAAGGTCAACAGACTTTTACTCTGCAATTATTAGTATATTACTGATTGGATTTAATAATCTGATTTAAATCCTCGTGACGTTTTGTTGTTTGCAGGTTTCCGCCGTGCAGCAGCACGCTCCTGGAGAAACGGTTGAGCCTGAAGACATGAAAGTAGCTGGAGTCCTCTTTGATGCAGCTGATGCCAACGCCATCGAAGAGGTCAACCTGGCGTATGAGAACGTCAAAGAGGTCGACGGCCTGGACGTGTCCAAAGAAGGGATGGAGGCCTGGGAGGCGGCCATGAAGCGCTACGACGAGCGCATCGACCGTGTGGAGACCCGCATCACCGCCCGCCTGCGCGACCAGCTGGGAACCGCCAAGAACGCCAACGAGATGTTCCGCATCTTCTCCCGCTTCAACGCACTCTTCGTGCGCCCCCACATCCGCGGCGCCATCCGGGAGTACCAGACGCAGCTCATCCAGCGCGTGAAGGACGACATCGAATCGCTGCACGACAAGTTCAAAGTCCAGTACCCCCAGAGCCAGGCCTGCAAGATGAGCCACGTCCGCGACCTGCCGCCCGTGTCCGGCTCCATCATCTGGGCCAAGCAGATCGACCGGCAACTGACGGCGTACATGAAGAGGGTGGAGGACGTCCTGGGAAAAGGCTGGGAGAACCACGTAGAGGGGCTGAAGCTGAAGCAGGACGGAGACAGCTTCAGGGCCAAGCTCAACACCCAGGAGATATTTGATGACTGGGCTCGCAAGGTAGGGAACATTTTAACGACTTTAAAACTATTAGGTTTTTTTTTAAAGTGTAACTGAAAAAATACACCGAGGGCCAAGTGTGGGAATGATCGGAGAGAGTTAAGTGGAGCTGAGGTCAGAAACAAGGAAAACAATGTTAGCAACTTGGTGAATTTTCAGACCCTCTGGTGACTTCTTACACATCTAAAAAAAAATGAAACTAGTGACAAATCTACAAACACTGAGGTGGTTTTAGGCAAAATATGGCAGAAATAGGCCTGTCACAATAACAAATTCTATTTGACAATACATTTTCCCGAAATTCTTGCAATAAATATTGTGTTTTGATACGATTTTCAACTAATATAATGACGATATTGGCACAATAATGCAAGTACATTCTGTTAAAGACCAAGAAAACCTTAATTTCTAAAGAACTGGAAGACATTTTAAATTTCCAAAGAACTAAACAAATTGAAATAAAAACATATACATAAATGAAATGATAAATAAATAAAATTAATTATGAAGTCTCTGTAAGTAGTTACCCTTCAAAAAATATTCATCATTGGTCTGGGAGGAAAAATGAGCAAAACTATCAGTTTAGTACTTTGAACAAAAACAGCAAACGAGCAACAAAAATGGTCAATTTGAATGAATTGATTTATTTCTTACTGGCTTATTCAGAACTAAACAAACTGGCACAAAACTGTCAAAACATACAGATGTTCCCTTTAAGGACCAATTTATGCAGTTTATCTATAAAAAAGATCTGATATGTGGTTCCTTTGTGTTCCAGGTGCAGCAGCGTAACCTGGGCGTGTCTGGACGGATCTTCACCATCGAGAGCACTCGAGCTCGTGGAAGGACCGGAAACATGCTGAAGCTTAAAGTCAACTTCCTCCCAGAGATCATCACCTTATCCAAGGAGGTCCGCAACCTGAAGTGGCTCAGCTTCCGGGTTCCTCTGGCCATCGTCAACAAGGCCCACCAGGCCAACCAGCTCTATCCCTTCGCCATCTCTTTGATCGAGAGCGTGCGCACCTACGAGCGCACCTGTGAGAAGGTGGAGGAGCGGTCGTCCATCTCGCTGCTGGTGGCCGGCCTGAAGAAGGAGGTGCAGGCCCTCATCACTGAGGGCATCACGCTGGTCTGGGAGTCCTACAAGCTGGATCCGTACGTCCAGAGACTGGCTGAGACCGTCTTCAACTTCCAGGAGAAGGTCAGGATGCCACCATGTCTGCGATGTATATTCTGACTTTAAAATGATTATATTTATTATGCTGAACTGTGTGTGTTGCTCTTGCTTCCAGGTTGATGACCTCCTGCTGATTGAAGAGAAGATCGATCTGGAGGTCCGCTCTCTGGAGACCTGCATGTTCGACCACAGGACGTTCTCTGACATCCTGAACCGGGTCCAGAAAGCTGTGGATGACCTCAACCTGCACTCCTACTCCAACCTGCCCATCTGGGTCAACAAGCTGGACATCGAGGTATGCAAGTCAGAATGAACCAGATGGCTTCCAAAGGTATTCAGTCTCCTTTCAGACTGCAAACACAAAGTTCAACTATGCCTTTAAATAAAACTACTGCAACCAGTTGCCTTCAGAAGACGTCTGATCAGTCTCAGTGCAGCTGCAGGTGTTTGTTAGAGAACCTTGGCGAACAAATGGCATCAAGAAGACCAAAGGGAGGAAGTTAGAAATTTAAAACAGCATTAGGTCCTAAAATAACATCCCAGCCAAAATGTAAAGATTGTGACATAACTGTGAACTTATTTAGACATGCTGTTCTACATAAACTGTTGTAGAAGAACTGCAGCTATTGATTAACGCCACACATCTGTCCTTTATGGAAGAGGAACTGAATCGGATGTTGTCCATCCAATCTGAGACAATTTGCAAAGCAAGTGCAGGAATATTCCCCAAAAAACCACATAACATCAAAAACAAGTTGATTTTATGAATTATTGACTCAGGGAAGCACCAATCATTACATAAAGCTAAAATCTCAGCATAACCTGCTGAAGTTTCTGGTTTAGTTTAATAACATGTCAAGTTCTTCTGCTTGCTGTTTTACTGTAAGTGTGCTCATAAACCCTGATTTCTCCCAGATTGAGCGCATCCTTGGCGTGCGGCTCCAGGCCGGTCTGAAGGCCTGGACCCAGGTCCTCCGTGGACAGGTGGAGGACAAAGCTGACGTGGACATGGACACAGAGGCGCCTCAGGCTGGACACAAACCCGGTGGAGATCCCAAGATAAAGGTAACTCTGTCACCTCTTGGTTTAAAACATAAATATCTGAACGCACCTGAACACCGCACCTTTTTTAATTTCTAGAATATTGTCCATGAGCTGAGGATCACCAACCAGGTGATCTATCTGAATCCACCGATCGAAGACTGCCGCTACAAGCTCTACCAGGAGATGTTTGCCTGGAAGACCATCATCCTTTCCCTGCCCAGGATTCAGAGCCAAAGATACCAGGCAGGGATCGTCTGCTAAAACATCTGCTGGTTCTGCTGCTGCTGTTACCTTAACCAGTCTGTCCTCCTGCATCAGGTGGGGGTCCACTACGAGCTGTCAGAGGAGGAGAAGTTCTACCGCAACGCCCTCACCAGGATGCCAGACGGTCCTGCAGCCCTGGAGGAAGCCTACAACGCGGTGGAGGACATAGTTGGAGAAGTGGAGCAGTATGTAAAGGTAGGAGTCACTTTAAATGAACAGCTGGATTATTTTTAACTGATTAACCGAGTTATCCTCCCGGTGTGTTTCCTGCCCAGGTGTGGCTGCAGTACCAGTGCCTGTGGGACATGCAGGCTGAAAACATCTACAACCGTCTGGGTGAAGACCTGACCAAGTGGCAGGCCCTCCTGGTCCAGATCCGCAAAGCGCGTGGAACCTTCGACAACGCAGAGACTCGAAAAGATTTTGGACCAGTGATCATCGACTATGGCAAGGTAACGACGACGGCAGCTTCTCCGGGTTTATTCCCTTCCTGCTGTGGGTTTTAAGCATTTATTTTCTGTCCCCCACCAACAGGTTCAGTCTAAGGTCAACTTAAAATACGACTCCTGGCATAAAGAAGTCCTCAGCAAGTTCGGTCAGATGCTCGGCCAGAACATGCAGGATTTCCATTCCCAGATCTCCAAGGTGAGCTTTGACCTGAAAATCAGAGCGGGCTTTGAATATTTTATAACAAACAGAAGAGATATCAGTCTCTGTGTGAGCAAGCATATAGAAAGGTTTCATGATTTCTGAGAGGCATTTTGCTCGAGGGATTAGCGTTTAGTCGCTGTGTGTATTATCTAGAGAACATGAATGAACTCTGATGTTTTCCAGAAAGCTGCTGCAAAGTCAGGAAGTTCAGACATTTAATGGTGCTC
>NW_015114771.1:62497-127894 GCF_001443285.1 Poecilia latipinna | reverse complement strand
TCCAGAAAGCTGCTGCAAAGTCAGGAAGTTCAGACATTTAATGGTGCTCTTTGTTCATTCAGCATAAAACTGACTTGATGAAAATAGACATTTTTCACAAAGCAATATTAAAGATTTATTACTACAAAAATAAATCGGTTAAAGAAAAATGCATTAATTTTCATAAAAAATGGAATGGATTAAATAAATGAGTAAGAAATATTAAAAATGCTTAATTAAAAATAAAATACATTAAATATATAAAACAAATGTGTAAAGTGAGACTGCAAACTTTTTCAATAAAAATCTAATAAAGATGCATATATATAAAAAAGCATTAATTTTAAACGCCTCACATTGGTAACAGAGTGGTGGTGTTGTAAGCAACTCTGACAAACTAAAAACTTGCAGATTTGGTTCATTGGATAATTTCTTAATGCATCTTTTAACATGTTAAATTGTCATCATTACTTAGCAGAAATGTTGATTTCCTTTCAAAGTCTCGTCAAGATCTTGAGCAGCATTCTGTGGACACGGCGAGCACCTCAGATGCCGTCAACTTCATCACGTATGTCCAGACCCTGAAACGTAAGATCAAGCAGTTTGAGAAGAACGTGGAGGTAAGCCTTTAGATCCGCCGAATGAATCTGGCTCTGGTGTTTGGATGGTGTCTTACTAACTTTTATTCCTGCAGCTGTTCCGAAACGGACAGCGCCTGCTGGAGAAGCAGCGCTTCCAGTTCCCTCCGTCTTGGCTCTACATCGACAACATCGAAGGTGAATGGGGAGCATTCAGTGACATCATGAAGCGCAAAGACACAGCTATCCAGCAGCAGGTGGCCAACCTGCAGATGAAGATAGTCCAGGAGGACAAAGCCGTGGAGAACCGCACCACGGACCTCCTGAACGACTGGGAGAAGACCAAACCTGTCGCAGTAAGACCAGCGTCTCCCACATCAAAACCACCAAAGTATTTCAGAGACTTTAGCGTCTGACGTTGTTCTTCTTGTAGGGGAATCTGCGTCCTGAAGAAGCCCTTCAGTCTCTGACCATCTATGAAGGCAACTTCAGCCGCCTGAAGGTGGAGCGGGAGAAGTGCGCTCGGGCCAAAGAGGCGCTGGAGCTCACCGATACCGGCCTGCTCAGCGGCAGCGAGGAGAGAGTGCAGGTGACGCCTCCAGTGTTGGTTGATTAAAAGCCATTTGTCAGGATCTTGTTTTAACCCTTTCTGCCTCTCATTTTAAGGTGGCACTGGAGGAGCTGCATGACCTGAAGGAGGTGTGGTCTGAGCTGTCGAAGGTGTGGGAGCAGATCGACCAGATGAAGGAGCAGCCGTGGGTTTCTGTGCAGCCTCGCAAGGTAAACGGATAAAACTCTGGTGTTTACCGTTTGGTTCTGTAGAGACTAAAGTTGTTGTTGCTGCTGCAGCTTCGCCAGAGTCTGGATGCTCTCCTGAACCAGCTGAAGAACTTCCAGGCCCGACTGAGACAGTACGCGTCTTACGAGTTTGTCCAGAGGCTACTGAAGGGATACCTGAAGGTCAGGAAACGGGCTTTCAGCTGGTACATTTAAAGGAAGCAGGGCTCACTTCCTGTTCTTCCCTTCTCCAGGTCAACATGTTGGTGATTGAGCTGAAGTCAGAGGCGCTGAAGGACCGCCACTGGAAGCAGCTGATGAAGCGGCTGCATGTGAACTGGGTGCTTTCAGAGCTGACACTGGGGCAGATCTGGGACGTGGATCTGCAGAAGAACGAGATGGTGGTGAAGGACGTCCTGCTGGTGGCTCAGGGAGAAATGGCTCTGGAGGAGTTCCTGAAGCAGGTGAGACGTCTGGACAAGACCCGTCCTCTACCAACTAATCTGTTAGTCCGTCCAACTATTCATCTGTCCATTCGTTGGTCTGTCCATCATGTCCCTCCATCCATCCCACTGTTCACTTGTCTAACCGTCCATCAGATGATCATCCATCTGTTTTGTTGTTTTTACATATTTCAATTCTTCCAGCCTTTACATCCATCATCCCCTCCCTCCATCCTTCCATCTGTCCTTCTTCCTGGACACTCTCGGTCCTCTAACTGGGTCTCTAACTGGTCTCTGGTCCCGTCAGATCCGTGAGGTGTGGAACTCGTATGAACTGGACCTGGTGAACTACCAGAACAAGTGCCGCCTGATCCGAGGCTGGGACGATCTGTTCAACAAAGTCAAGGAGCACATCAACAGCGTGTCGGCCATGAAGCTGTCTCCTTACTACAAGGTGACGACGGCTAACGTCTCTTCATCTCAACCTCAGACGCTTCAGATGTTGGATGTTTAGCTCTTTTCTTCTTCTTCAGGTGTTTGAGGAAGACGCTCTGAGCTGGGAGGACAAGCTGAACCGCATCATGGCTCTGTTTGACGTTTGGATCGACGTCCAGAGGCGCTGGGTTTATCTGGAAGGCATCTTCACCGGCAGCGCTGACATCAAGCATCTGCTGCCTGTGGAAACGCAGAGATTCCAGAGGTGAAGCAGAACCCGATTAAAAATGATGCAGATGGAGCTACAGGCAGTAAAAACTGAAGCAGAACCGTCTCTGTCCTGCAGCATCAGCACAGAGTTCCTGGCCCTCATGAAGAAGGTGACCAAGTCTCCGCTGGTGATGGACGTCCTGAACATCCAGGGAGTCCAGAGGTCCCTGGAGCGACTGGCCGACCTGCTGGGAAAGATCCAGAAGGCTCTGGGAGAATACCTGGAGAGGGAGAGATCTTCCTTCCCGAGGTAGGGGGCGCTGCGGAGGAAGCAGAGTACGCTGCGGCGCTGATGATGGGAACAAATCAGGAAGTCTAAACAGTTACAGACTTTTTATTCCATTTTCTATCAAAGCTAAAAATCAACCACCATCCTTCATTCTAGCAGCATTCTTCCTCTTATCCATCCTTCATTTTTTTATCTTCCATTTTTCCTTGCTTATTTTCTGTTTTCCTTCTATCTTTTCTTCACTCGTTCTTTGGTTTCTTCCTTTGCTCTCCATTCTTCCATCCGTTATTCTATCTCTTATTTTCCAGATATAAATCCTGATCACTTCAGTGAAATTTAAAAATGCGCTGAATAAATATTTATGCAATGAAATAAATATATTTTAGCTCTAAAACGTTGTGGGAGCTGAAGTCAGTAAAGCCTCGTGTTGTTGGAGCGATAATTACCGTTCACGTTTAACCCTTCAGTGTCTGACATTTGTCCTCCATCTTTGCTGACAGGTTCTACTTCGTGGGAGACGAGGACCTGCTGGAGATCATCGGCAACAGCAAGAACGTGGCCAAGCTCCAGAAACACTTCAAGAAGATGTTTGCCGGCGTGTCGAGCATCCTGCTGAACGAAGACAACACCGAGGTTCTGGGCATCTCGTCCCGGGAGGGAGAGGAGGTTCTGTACAAGACGCCCGTCTCCATCACGGATCACCCCAAGATCAACGAGTGGCTGACGCTGGTGGAGAAGGAGATGAGGGTGACGCTGGCCAAGCTGCTCGCCGAGTCCGTCACCGAGGTCACAGCCTTCAACAAGGGCACCGCCATCGACCTGACGCAGTACATCAACTGGATCGATCGCTACCAGGTCAGGACTGGGAGAGTTCACCGTTTATAGAGCAGTTTTCATCCAGTCAGGGTTAACTGGGAAGAACAACAAACCTCAACCAAGGAACATGAATTAATTATGACAATTAGATGGACAGTTAATGAGGAGGCTGGAATTTGACTCTTAACTTTTCAGATGATGGATCATGAATGAATGAATGAATCATTCATCCGTGGTTGCAGAAAGTGATCATATATTAACGCAAAAAATGTATCAGTTTGCTGTATTCATTCATTCATTCGGTAATTTTTACATACATTCATTAATATATATACACATATTTATGTCTTCATTTATTTATTCATTTCTGCATTCATATATGTGTTAATGATTCATTAATGCTGCGTGTCTTCAGGCCCAGCTGGTGGTCCTGTCCGCCCAGATCGCCTGGTCTGAGAACATCGAGTCGGCCTTGACCACCATTTCTGGAGGCGGCGACATGTCGCCCATGCAGGGAGTGCTGTCGAACGTCGAGGCCACGCTGAACGTCCTGGCCGACACGGTGCTGATGGAGCAGCCTCCTCTCCGCAGGAGGAAGTTGGAGCATCTGGTAAAAGGAGATTCAGATCAACTTGAAGCTCTGATTTTAGATGAACTGTCTGAAAATCGTTTCACTCTGTTCAGATCACAGAGTTGGTGCACCAGCGCGACGTCACGAGGACGCTGATCAAGAACAAGATCGACAACCCCAAGTCCTTCGAGTGGCTCTCCCAGATGCGCTTCTACTTTGACCCTAAGCAGACGGACGTCCTGCAGCAGCTGTCCATCCAGATGGCCAACGCCAAGTTCAACTACGGCTTCGAGTATCTGGGCGTACAGGACAAACTGGTCCAGACCCCGCTGACGGACCGCTGCTACCTCACCATGACCCAGGCTCTGGAGGCCCGTCTGGGTGGATCACCTTTCGGTATGGAAGTGGAGCAGCATTTTTTAAGTTTCCCTAAGCAGAAAAGTTGATCTTGACTCTTTGTTCGCCCTGCAGGACCTGCTGGAACCGGAAAGACGGAGTCTGTGAAAGCTCTGGGTCACCAGCTGGGACGCTTTGTCCTGGTCTTCAACTGTGATGAAACCTTTGACTTCCAGGTGCAGCATGGCTGGTCCAGGACTTTTTATTAAATATTAGAGATTATTTCTGGACATCATGCAGATATTTTCTTTTCCTCTTCAGGCCATGGGTCGAATCTTCGTGGGTCTGTGCCAGGTGGGAGCCTGGGGCTGCTTCGACGAGTTCAACCGTCTGGAGGAGAGAATGCTGTCGGCCGTCTCCCAGCAGGTCCAGTACATCCAGGTGGCGCTGAGGGAGCACAGCAACCCCAACAGAGACAGGAGTACGTACGAAAAGGAACTTCCTCCAGCCACTGAGCAATCGCGTTTTATTGTTCAGCACAAATATTTATACGCCTTGTTGTAATTTTGACTTTTTATTACTTTACAACTGCAAACTTTAGTGGATTTTACTTGATAGACTAACGCACAGTACATAATTTAGTTCTACAATTTGAGCTGAAAGAAGAAATCGTCACACTTCCTGCTTATTTAAAAATGAAAAAGTTAAGAACCAGGTAGGACTTCCTTTATGTTGTTCAAACTCCTAAAAAGTTGTTGGTCCAGATACGTTCAGTGACGAACTACAACTATCTAGTATAGATACTCTCCTTACAGTTCTTGACTCTTTTAGTAAAGGATCTCTGCAGAGGGAGAAATCACTCAGCAGAGTGCAAAGCCTAAAGTTTATCATTCATTCACAGGAAGTGCAACAATTGTATAGTGACATAAACTTTTGTCTCGTTCTAAAATGGGGAATTTATTTTTCATTTTAGTAGTAAATCATAAACAGTTGTCTGATGAAATAAGACAGAGTCACGTTTGATCAACATGTTGGCATCAAAGAGATGAATCTGCCCAAACGTTGAATGAAACAAAATATCCTCCAATATTTCGAAACACACATTTGGTCGTGTTTCAGCCACAAACTTCAAAGGCATTAAAATGAGCTGTGAATAGTTTTACAAGCTCTCCACAGAGATGATGTAAAGTTTATAGATCAATGTTTCTATTGGTCGTCCTACATGCGATGCGCTGAGTGGGATCTGTTCCCTCTGGCTCAGGTGTGCCTGTTACCACGGAGCTCCTGAACAAACAGGTGAAGGTGAGCCCCGACATGGCCATCTTCATCACCATGAACCCGGGCTACGCCGGCCGCTCCAACCTGCCCGACAACCTGAAGAAGCTGTTCCGCAGCTTGGCCATGACCAAGCCCGACCGGCAGCTCATCGCTCAGGTCATGCTCTACTCCCAGGGCTTCCGGACCGCCGAGATCCTCGCCAAGAAGATTGTACCCTTCTTCAAGTGTGTGTCAGCTTTAACTCGGCTTAACTCGGTTTAGAAGGCATCCCTCTGACTTGCGCTCTGTTTTTATCTTCAGGCTGTGCGACGAGCAGCTGTCGTCTCAGAGCCATTATGACTTTGGACTCCGCGCCCTGAAGAGCGTGTTGATCAGCGCCGGCAACGTCAAGCGCGAGCGGATCCAGAAGATCAAGAGGGAGAAGCTGGAGCGCGGGGAGGTTGTCGACGAGAACGAGATAGCCGAAAACCTTCCAGAACAAGAGGTGGAAAAACTGAGGTTGGATCAAACTGAGTTGGGTCGCGTCATTCTTTGTCCTGAGTTTGGGTTTGTTGCTTTAGATCCTGATCCAGAGTGTGTGTGAGACCATGGTGCCCAAGCTGGTGGCGGAGGACATCCCTCTGCTCTTCAGCCTGCTGTCAGACGTCTTCCCTGGAGTCCAGTACCTGCGAGGAGAGATGACGGCGCTGAGGGAGGAGCTGAAGAAGGTCTGCAGCGAGATGTACCTCACCTACGGAGACGGCGACGATGTGGGCAGCATGTGGGTGGAGAAGGTAAGGCCGCCCCCTTCACCAGGATAAACACCCATGTTGGCAGTCTAACCTTCTCTAGATGCATGTTTTAGTTCTTCCCTTTGGTTTCTACTGCTTCTAAAAGCAGCCAAAGCACTTAAATAAACCAAACGGCTGGTTTTTGGCAAGAAGGTAACGAGCCGTTTCAAAACCCTCCAGAATTTAATGTCACAAACCACAGACCAACCTGTTACCTAGCAACCTCATCAGAGATCCACCCGTTTCCTAGCAACCCAAGCTGAACTCGGCATGTTTGGTCAGCTGATTTTACCGCTGTATGCGCTGTACAATGGCCGCTGGAAGAGACAAGTGTTTTATTGTTGTCTTGCCATCCAGAAACCACTTGCTGCATTGTGCAGGAGGTTCTACTAATTTAATTTGACAAAGATTTGTATAACTGAGCATCTGTTTTCAGGCATTTTCATGTGTAAATGTTGAGTTAGGGGGGCGTGGCCAGCAGCACCTTATTTTACTTTAAAGTGACAGAGGCCTGAAAACATCTGAAAATAGGCAGAACTGAGCAGACTGAAATCTCTTCATCTAAGCATGATTTTGTGTATTTGAGCATGTCTTGTGTAGGCCACAGATTTGTCCTAACCTGGAACACCTTTACCTGTTCTCCAGGTGCTCCAGTTGTACCAGATCACCCAGATCAACCACGGCCTGATGATGGTGGGTCCTTCTGGAAGTGGGAAGACCATGGCGTGGCGGGTCCTCCTGAAAGCCCTGGAGCGGCTGGAGGGGGTGGAGGGCGTGGCCCACATCATCGACCCCAAGGCCATCAGCAAGGACCACCTGTACGGAACTCTGGACCCAAACACCCGCGAATGGACCGACGGCTTGTTCACGCACATCCTCAGGAAGTGAGCGGCGCCATCAGAACCCCAACCACAAACTACCATCTGCAGAAAAACACAATTGAGATCATTTTCCTTTAATTTCAGGATCATCGACAACGTCCGAGGCGAGCTGCAGAAGCGCCAGTGGATCATCTTCGATGGCGACGTCGACCCAGAGTGGGTGGAGAACCTGAACTCTGTGCTGGACGACAACAAGCTGCTCACTCTGCCAAACGGAGAGCGTCTGAGCTTACCGCCAAACGTTAGTGGTTCCCTGTTCCACTCAGACACATTTACCTCATTTAAAGGGGAAAGATGGGTCGGTAGAAAGGCATGGAAACTTATGCCTGGTTCACATGGCAACATTTTAAAATTGTAAATTTATTTCTAAAACTTGATGGACGACACAGAGATGAACTTTCTTAGGTATATCAGGCAGATTTCACCTGCCAACATTCAGATGTACATAAATCCTCTGGCTCAAACATGAGTTCAGAGTAAACAAACATGGCGGACGATGAAGAAGCGATGGCGGCAGTTTGAAGACGAAGTTTCTGATTGACTAAAACATTCAACCGGCTGCATTCTTGTTTTTACTTGGACAACTTTTTGTGCAATAAGCACCGTTTGAACTTCTCTTTGAAACTCTTTTGGCTCGTTTTATACAGTTATGATCAAATTAGAGCCGCCTTTTCTTGATCTTGTTGTTAATAATTGTAAGTCTGATGGTAAAGATTTAAAGGTTATACTCAGTACAGTAGGAATAACTGTTGATTTTCTGTTTTAAGCAAAAGCAGATGAATGCTGTGTGGTCTGATGCCGGCCCAGGCCTCCTCTGTATCCCGTCGCATCATGAGGTTTTAGGTCCGTTTTCACCTCGTTCTGCCGTCTCTGTCCAGGTGCGTGTGATGTTTGAGGTGCAGGACCTGAAGTACGCCACCCTGGCCACCGTGTCTCGCTGCGGCATGGTCTGGTTCAGCGAAGACGTGCTCAGCACCGACATGATCTTCAACAACTTCCTGGCTCGCATTCGCAGCATCCCACTGGACGAGGGCGAGGACGAAGCTCAGCGCAAGAGGAAGGGCACTGAGGATGAGGAGGAGGCTTCTTCCCCCATGCTGCAGGTGATCAAGCGTGGATAAAAGTTTAGCTGCCGTGTTTAAGTCCGGTTTATTTGTGTGACGCATTTCAGCAGCAAGGTGCGTTACATAATAAAAAAATTACCAAATGAAAAGACGACGGCATACAGAAAAACTGAAAGCTGCTTGCTGAGGTTGTGTTTATGCTGCAGATCCAGAGGGACGCCGCAGCGATCCTGCAGCCGTACTTCACCTCCACCGGCCTGGTGATCAAAGCCTTGGAGCACGCCTCCAAGATGGAGCACATCATGGATTTCACGCGCCTGCGCTGCCTGGGTTCGCTGTTCTCCATGCTGCACCAAGCCTGCCGGAACGTGGCCCAGTACAACAACAACCACCCCGACTTCCCCATGCCCATCGACCAGCTGGAGAGATACATGCAGGTAGCGACCCGTTCTCCTCCCGCCTGCTTCCTTCGCTCAGGGAAACTTTCAAATGTTTCTTCTCCTCGCCTTGCAGAGGTATTTGATCTATGCCGTCCTCTGGTCCTTCTCTGGCGATGGCCGTCTGAAAATGAGGGCGGAGCTTGGAGAATACATCCGACGCATCACCACCGTGCCCCTCCCGTCTGCTCCCAACGTTCCCATCATCGACTATGAGGTCCGGCTGGTTTTATTTGGCGCTGATGGAAGAGACGAACCCGACCTGTTTTCATCTGGGCCGTTTCCTCCTTCAGGTTTGCATCTCAGGCGAGTGGCAGTCCTGGCAGGGCAAAGTGCCCCAGATCGAGGTGGAAACCCACAAGGTGGCGTCTCCGGACGTCGTGGTTCCGACGCTGGACACGGTCCGCCATGAAGCCTTGCTTTACACGTGGCTGGCAGAACACAAGCCGCTGGTTCTGTGTGGACCTCCAGGTTCTGGAAAGACCATGACGTTGTTCAGCGCCCTCAGGGCTCTGCCTGACATGGAGGTGAGACAACAAACCCGTTTCAAGCATTTAACGACGTCATAACGGTAGCTTCTATGTGTGGGGAAAATTGGAGCCAAATGTGGAAAAATAGATTTTGTTTAGGAATAAAACATCCAACATTTTGAGAGAAATGGAGGAAACTCAGTAAACCTCATCACAAAATGACTAAATACTGCAATAAAGCAGCTTGACATCATCATATCTGTGTTGAGATGTTGAAATCATGAGATTGGCAGATAAAACAAGATTGATAATATATAAGGAGCAGCTGGATAAATACAAAAGGACACTGAAACAGTTTTTATGAATTAATGAGTTCAGCATCTCCTCATCTTGAGCTAATGCTCCCATGGCAAAACTAACAAGTTCACCTTCAAGCAGCTTCACGTTTTGGCACATTAAATTCTCAAACCTGCGAGTCAGGAAACGTTTCCCCGTTTGAACGAGACGGCTGATGTCCTGTTCTGTTTGCCAGGTTGTTGGTCTGAACTTCTCCAGCGCCACGACCCCGGAGCTGCTGCTGAAGACCTTCGACCATTACTGCGAGTACCGGCGGACGCCCAACGGCGTGGTGCTGGCCCCGGTGCAGCTGGGCAAGTGGCTGGTTCTGTTCTGCGACGAGATCAACCTGCCGGACATGGACAAGTACGGCACGCAGAGGGTCATCTCCTTCCTCAGACAGGTGCGCTCCGTTTCCAGGTGGATGTAGACACCTGCAGCGGGCCGGGCGTTTAACTTCCTGTGTTTGGTAGATGGTGGAACATGGAGGCTTCTATCGGACCTCAGACCAGACCTGGGTGAAACTGGAGAGGATTCAGTTCGTCGGAGCCTGTAATCCCCCCACTGATCCCGGCAGAAAGCCGCTCACACACAGGTACAGCATGCAGATTATATAATCTGATATTTTTTATCACAATAATAATACTAGAAAAAGTTTGAAAATTACAGGAAAAACGTTTTAATGAGGAGAAAAACCTTCGATAGTTTTCAGTGTCTGCTTTCTTCAGGTTTTTCTGATCAAGTATTTTATTTGTAAAACTGATACAGAAGTAAAATTTTACAACATTCTTAACATTCCTAAATTAAATTTTGTTTTATGTAGGAAAATTACAACTTCATTTTCTAATATTACAATTTCATTACAGAAATATCGACTTTTTCTTTTGTATTATGACTTTATGCCAGTATTATTACAACTTATTTTAAAAAAATTATTACCACATCTTTGTAATAATATAATATTTGAATATTATGACTTTATTCTGTTAATATGACTTTATTATCATGACTTTTTTCTTGTATTATGACTTTAGCATTGTATTATTATTAGAAATGTATTCTGTTAATATTTTGACTTTGCCATATGACCTATTTTTATTGTATTGCAACTTTATTTTCATGTTATAATAACTTTGTCATACAACTTTATTGTCATGCCATTGTTCATAATTAACTCTTGTGTGTTCTTAGCCTTGCTCTAGTAGTTTATCCTGAAAGAGAAGCGTCTTATTTTTGGAGCTGGAATAGCAGACGCGTGGCGTTTTGTGTCCAGGTTCCTGCGCCACGTCCCGGTGGTGTACGTGGATTACCCCGGCCCCGCCTCCCTCACTCAGATCTACGGGACCTTCAACCGCGCCATGCTGCGCCTCATCCCGTCTCTGCGGACCTACGCCGAGCCGCTGACCGCTGCCATGGTGGAGTTCTACACCATGTCTCAGGTAGAGGAGAGGACCCGGCGTCGGCAGAACCGTTCCCGTCGTAATGTCGCTTTTAAACCTGATCCTCCGTCCTTTAGGAGCGCTTCACCCAGGACATTCAGCCACACTACATCTACTCCCCCAGAGAGATGACCCGCTGGGTGCGGGGCATCTTTGAGGCGCTGCGCCCTCTGGAGACCCTGCCAGTGGAGGGGCTCATCCGGATCTGGGCTCACGAGGCGCTGCGTCTCTTCCAGGACAGGTGAGAGGAACACCGTTAGCCGCCAGGTCTAACGGTTTATAGTTAGCAATAGTCGCCCCATTGTTTCCAACTCGGCAACTTTCTTAGCAGGTCAGACGTTTTACAGCTCAGAAATCTTCCTGAAAACTGTAATCTGTGAACTCCAGGCTGTAATGTCTGTGTTTTTGTCTGCAGGCTTGTAGGTGACGATGAGAGAAGGTGGACGGATGAAAACATCGACATGGTGGCTCTCAAACATTTCCCCAACATCGATAAGGAGAAGGCTCTGAACAGGCCCATCCTCTACAGCAACTGGCTCTCCAAGGTAGATCGCCGTCCTCCATTTTGATCCTTCTGACCAGTTTTTGTTTTGCAGTTTTTAATTTTCCGTTTGTTTGCAGGACTACATCCCCGTTGAGCAGGAGGAACTGAGGGACTACGTGAAAGCCCGTCTGAAGGTTTTCTACGAGGAGGAGCTGGACGTCCCTCTGGTTCTGTTCAACGAGGTTCTGGACCACGTCCTCAGAATCGACCGGTGAGCGATCTGGCTTTTATTTTGAAAGCTTCTTCATACAGTTCTGTCCCATCCAGCTCACATTTTATCACATTGTTGCTGTTTTTCTGTAATAAAAACAATTTAAAGTTTTGCCACATCCTTGATTTAATCTAGGTCTGGACTTTGACTGTTCTCCAGTCAAACCCCAAAGGCCAGAAACAAAACAGCTGCATTTATATTGAGCTTCAATTAATCACCTGGAACCATTTCAGTTGATTCACGAAGCTAGTTGGAGACACCGGGCTGAACATTTTAACACTGTATGATGATGCAGATATGCTTCACTTTGTGTTTCTCTGTCACAGACATCCTGAGAGAATCCACTCTGTGTGACAAAATATGAAAACCGTTGTTGGACAGATTGAACCCAAACCCTTTGGATATTTAAATGTCCATGTTTCTCTGTGCAGAATCTTCCGGCAGCCTCAGGGTCATCTGCTGTTGATCGGAGTCAGCGGTGCTGGAAAGACGACGCTTTCCCGCTTCGTGGCTTGGATGAACGGACTGAGTGTCTACCAGATTAAGGTTGGTGCATCAGTCCAGGGTGTTTTTTATTTTAACTGAATTTTCTCTGTTAATTTTCTGTTTGGTGCCATCAGGTGCACAGGAAGTACACCGGGGAGGACTTTGATGAAGACCTTCGCACTGTGCTACGTCGCTCAGGGTGCAAGAATGAGAAGATCGCCTTCATCATGGATGAGTCCAACGTCCTGGACTCTGGGTTCCTGGAGAGGATGAACACGCTGCTGGCCAACGGAGAGGTGACCTCATGCTTTGTGCTGCTGCTTTTACTCCTTATCCTGTGAAATGCTGAAGAATGTTGGCTTTTCTCCTGTTTGTATAATATTTATGGCTGTTTGTGTAGGTTCCTGGTTTGTTTGAGGGAGATGAATATGCCACGCTGATGACTCAGTGCAAGGAAGGAGCCCAGAAGGAGGGGCTGATGCTGGACACTCATGAGGAGCTTTACAAGTGGTTCACCAGCCAGGTTATCAGAAACCTGCACGTGGTTTTCACCATGAACCCGTCGTCAGAGGGCCTGAAGGACCGGGCTGCCACGTCTCCTGCGCTCTTCAACAGGTCCACTCTTCATAAATACCAGCTGGAGCTAAAACAAAAAGATGGAAACGGTTTTGATACTAAAACTCTCCTTTCAGGTGCGTGTTGAACTGGTTTGGAGACTGGTCAACAGAGGCTCTTTACCAGGTGGGTAAGGAGTTCACCAGCAAGATGGACCTGGAGAAGCCCAACTACAAGGTCCCAGACTACATGCCCATCGTCTACGACAAACTGCCGCAGCCGCCATCCCACCGCGAGGCCATCGTCAACGGCTGCGTGTTCGTTCATCAAACTCTTCACCAGGTCAGGATCAAACTAGCCAGGAGTTAGTGTCGTAAACAGGAAGTCTCTTGTTGCTGAAGCTAACCTTCGCCACCAAATCCTCCAGGCTAACAATCGCCTGGCGAAGCGCGGTGGTCACACCATGGCCATCACTCCTCGCCACTACCTGGACTTCATCAACCAGTACGCCAACCTGTTCAACGAGAAGCGCAGCGAGTTGGAGGAGCAGCAGATGCATCTCAACGTCGGCCTTCGCAAGATCAAGGAGACGGTGGATCAGGTAGAACCGGCTTTCCTGCCGTAAAACATGAAGAACGGTCCAACCTGTTGGTTCATCGTATCGATGGCGTCCGTTTCCTCGTCAAGGTGGAGGAGCTTCGCCGCGATCTGAGAATCAAGAGCCAGGAGCTGGAGGCAAAGAACGCAGCTGCTAACGACAAGCTGAAGAAGATGGTCAAAGACCAGCAGGAAGCTGAGAAGAAAAAGGTAAACTGGAGGAAGAAGAAGCCAAACAAAATATCCCATAAATCAAGTCATGACGATGTTGCTGCTGTAGCGTGTGAATTATAAAGATTTGGAATAGAATATTTAATTTTACGTAACATTGCCCAACATGCAGACTTTGCTGTTCTGTTGGTGTTTAGCCTGTTTTCATGCTGTTCCTCTTCGGTTGCAGGTGATGAGCCAGGAGATCCAGGAAGCAGTTTACAAGCAACAGGAAGTAATCAAAGACAAGCAGCTGAGCGTCAAGCAGGACCTGGACCAGGTGGAGCCCGCCGTCATCGAGGCCCAGAACGGTAACGTCGGCCTTAAATGGCTCATTAGACTCCATCAAATGGATAGTTTCCACATGAAATGAACAAATGATTTTAAATCAGCCGTATTTCATTAGTTAATTTAGTATTTATATAACTGTTTATTTTTGACTGTTTTTATTTAATGTTCTTATGTCCAAATGTGAGGTTAGCATTAACAGAAGGGCACCAAAATATCAAAGAATATATTTTGTATTAATTGTTTTTATGTCATGTGGACATTTATTTATCTGATGGATTATTTATAAATATTTTTTAAGTGGAGCGTCTTTTATTACCGGCCTCCCTGTGTAAGCGTGGCTAACGGCTAACAGCTAGCTTTCTGTCCACATCCGTCCTCCATCTTGGCCCGTTTGTGTCCTGTTGCCGTCCTGCTCTGTAGCTGTAAAGTCTATAAAGAAGCAGCACCTCGTGGAGGTGCGGTCCATGGCCAACCCCCCCGCCGCCGTGAAGCTGGCGCTGGAGTCCATCTGCCTGCTGCTGGGGGAGAGCACCACAGACTGGAAGCAGATCCGCTCCATCATCATGAGGGAGAACTTCATCCCCACCATCGTTAACTTTGAAGCTGAAGAAATCAGGTGAAATAAGGTTTTTGCTTGTCCACTAAAAGCTCTCCCTCTGTCTGGGTTTGTCTCCTCCTCCGTAATTAGCCGTGAGCTCCATTAAGCGGCAGCACCTGGTAGAAGTTCGGGCCATGACCAACCCTCCCGCTGCCGTTAAACTGGCCCTGGAGTCTATCTGCCTCATGCTGGGCGAGGAGACCGGAGACTGGAAAAAAATCAGACAAGTTATAATCAGGGATAATTTCATCAGCAGCATAGTCAACTTCTCCTCTGAGGAAATGAGGTCAGGAAGGAGGTTTGGTCTTAACCAGACGATGAGATCTAATCACTGCAGGGTTCCTGCGCACTTCTTTAACACATTTCAGTTTTCCAGCTTTGAAAAAGGAGATGTGAGTATAAGATAAACATTTACCTCCAAATGTTTTTCCTTCCAAATAAACATCTAAATTTCAAAACCGATTCGGTGCAAATAGACTCGAGTTTACTTCCATCCTGGACGTTCTGGTTACTCGACAATAAATTAAGATCATTGAAAAGTTTGAAACCATTTGCTTACAGTAATAAAGTCTTATTATGAGAATAAAGTTCTGTGGCAGTAAAGTCAAACCACATGGCTTTATTTTTTAGTTTAACTTTGTCATAATTTTTCTCATAATATTTCAATTTATTGTCAAACGACTTGATTCTCATAATTGACTTTTTTTTATTGTATTACATCATATTATTTTTGTAATATTATGACTGTATTCTAGTATTATTTCAACTTATTTCTTGAATTATAAATATTCTCATAATATTTTGACTATATTGTCGTATGACTTTATTTTCATATGGCTTTAATGCTCATAATGTTATTTATTTTCTTATCCTTTTGTTTCTAATATAAGAGAACAGCCTGGAGCTCCAGAACAGGAGATTTGCAAATTTAAGTTTATTGTAGAAACATGATAGAAATAATTATTTCTTAATATATGCTTTTATTTGAAGCCACCAACAAATGTTTCATATTAAGTGTTATATTAAGTTATAAAATAAAGAGTGTGCAGGAACCCTGATGATTTAATTTCTTTCCTGAACTGATTTTCATTTAATTTGAGGCGGATGTAGATTAATCGGTGGAGGTTTTATTTTGATAATTTCTACAAATCAAAACCATCCTCTGCACCGTCTCTTTAAATTTCCTTCCTAATTCTCTGTGATTTATTATCATTTCTCCACATAAAGCTGGCGCTCTGACCCTCTGCTTGGTTTTTACTCAGTGACTCCATCCGTGAGAAGATGAAGAAGAACTACCTGTCCAACCCGAGCTACAACTACGACCAGGTCAACAGAGCGTCTCTGGCCTGTGGGCCCATGGTGAAATGGGCCATTGCTCAGGTCGGGATCCTGAACGCTCCGAACATGGATCTGCTGACCAGATAAAAGTCCAGCTAACGAACAACATGCTTCCCTCCTGCAGCTTAACTACGCCGACATGCTGAAGCGAGTGGAGCCTCTGCGTAACGAGCTGCAGAAGCTGGAAGACGACGCGAAGGACAACAAGACGAAGGCGGAGGAGGTGGAGCAGATGATCAGAGACCTGGAGGCGAGCATCGCCCGCTACAAGGAGGAGTACGCCGTGCTCATCTCGGAGGCCCAGGCCATCAAGGCCGACCTGGCCGCCGTTGAAGCAAAGGTCTGCGTTTCCTGTCGGCCTCATTCAGAAGCTCTCAGCTGATCCGAAGGTCCTGGAAGAAGTTCTCCTGATGTTTCTCTGTTCCTGCAGGTGAACCGCAGCACAGCGCTGCTGAAGAGCCTTTCTGCTGAAAGGGAGCGCTGGGAGAAAACCAGCGAGACGTTCAAGAACCAGATGTCCACCATCGCCGGAGACTGCCTGCTGTCCGCAGCCTTCATCTCGTACGCCGGCTACTTTGAGCAGCAGATGAGGCAGAACTTGTTCACCACTTGGTCTCATCACCTGCAGCAGGCCAACATCCAGGTACCGCACTCAGTCCACATATCTGGAGATAAAGCTACATTTATGAGATAACAGAAAGAAGGCATAATAACACCAAAGTCGTAATACAAGAAGAAAGTGGAACAAGTGTACCGGAGTGCAGTTACCAGTCAAAATAAGAATGTAGTTGTGAGAAAGAAGAAGTCTTAATAAAAAGTCCTAATAACACTCCAAGAAACTTTTACTAGAATAAAGTCACATTAGGAGAACGAAGTGTTACGTTTATAAAATATCCACAATAAAAGCTAAAGAAATTAAAATGTTGAATCTGGTGAAGTTATGCTGTAGTATTGAATTTACAAATAAAGAAATATTTTGTTTTCCAACATAAGAATCAGATATTGTCAGCAGCAGGATTTTAGAACAGTTTAGTCCACAGAGAACCACAGACTGACGAGCTGCTCGGTTTTTATAACTCCAACATTTTTTCCTGGTAGTATTGCATCTTTTTTCTGCTAATATGACTTTTTATTAACGTAATAAAAGCTACATTTTAGTTTGTCCCATTGAGCAATAACGAGGTTCTCAGGACTTTATGAACCACAAACGGTCCCTCAGCATCACAGGTCCTCCACCAATGGATGCCAGACTCCACTGAAATGTTTGTCATCAATCCCAAACATCTGGTTACCATGGAGATGGCTTGAAATGCTAGCTATGCAGCATTTGAAGCCATTTCTCCAGAGTTTTTTGAGAAATGTGTCTGTTTTATCATATTTAAACCTGGTTGTGCATAATTGGAGTTCTGTGTTTAATTTCTGACCCAGTTCCGCACCGACATCGCGCGGACGGAGTATCTGTCCAACGCAGACGAGCGTCTCCGCTGGCAGGCCAACTCGCTGCCTGCTGACGACCTCTGCACCGAGAACGCCATCATGCTCAAACGCTTCAACAGGTCGGCGCCGACGAACCCGAAACGTCACGGAAATGTTCCTGCAGCTGAACCTGGAGTTTAATCCTGATGTCCTCTTCAGGTACCCTCTGATCATCGACCCGTCGGGCCAAGCCACAGAGTTCATCATGAACGAGTACAAGGACCGCAAGATCACCAGAACCAGCTTCCTGGACGACGCCTTCAGGAAGAACCTGGAGAGCGCTTTGCGTTTCGGAAACCCGCTGCTGGTCCAGGTGACGGCAGTGATTCTGATCCCCCCGATTTAAAATATGGACGCACTGATCCATGTTTTAATGATGCGATCCGATTCAGAAAAACTTAAAATGTTTTTTTAAACACAGACATGAATGTACTGAATTATAAATGCATCTGATAACTGCACCGGGACAGCTCACTTAAAAACACCAACCAGTTTGATCAAACATGTAAAAATAACTTTAATTTGTTCAGGACTGTAAAATAAACTGATAAAAACTGTTTGACTATGTTGGTCAAAGAAATAAACAGAACAAACCTTTCAGATGGTTCAGGACTCTAAATATGAAGTAAAATAAACATTAAAGCACGCCGTCGCTCAGAGCACCAAGCATAGAATTAGACTGGATAGATCTGCACATTGTCACAGATACTCAGTCTAGATATTTTTTGATATCAGGACCAATACAGATATTGATATCTGATCGGTTCATCTCCAATTAAACTCCATCGTCTCTAAACTCATCAGCTCTAACTCACTGTGATGTTTCAGGACGTGGAGAGCTACGACCCGATCCTGAACCCGGTGCTGAACAGAGAGGTGCGCCGGACCGGAGGGCGTGTCCTCATCACCCTGGGAGACCAGGACATCGATCTGTCTCCGTCGTTTGTAATCTTCCTGTCCACACGAGACCCAACGGTGAGGAGGCGGTCAGTAAACCCTCTGAGCTCCCAGTTTGGTCGTTGACGATCCGTGTCTCTGCAGGTGGAGTTCCCTCCAGACTTGTGCTCTCGGGTTACGTTTGTGAACTTCACGGTGACGCGCAGCAGCCTGCAGAGCCAGTGTCTGAACGAGGTGCTGAAGGCCGAGCGGCCCGACGTCGACGAGAAACGCTCGGATCTCCTGAAACTGCAGGGTGAGCTGGACAGAAATGGCGCCACAATCACAAAGTTCAGCGTTTTATTAGAACAACACGGTCGGCATCATAAAGACCCAGGAACCCAGCAGCAGAACAGGGAGATGGTTTAAACACGGTTAGCTTCTCAACATCCCAAGCTTTAAACATCTCATGGCTGCTGTAACCTGATGGCCCACTGGAAGAGCTGCAGAGAGCCACAGCTCAGGTGGAGAGTCTGACAGGAAAACTAGTCAGGAACTCCACAAATCTGGAGTTTATGCAAGAGCAGAATCAGCAATTGTTGACATAAAACCACAAAAAAAGAGAGAAATCAGTTTAAATAAAAAATATCTGCTAATGAGAAACCTTAAACGTTCTAGTGAAGAAGTTTGTTTTCCAACATGGTGACGGCCACAAACATTGTTTAATCTTTACTTCCCATACGCAGACGCCACTTAGCAGGCGCTACAGGTAGCGTTGAGTTTGGCATGTCTGCCTCGTAACAAACGTTTCCACCGCAGCTCACTGCTGTTGACGTGAGGAGCGGCCATATTGAAACAGGAAATCCGCCTTACGTGTCATAATTGGGCGTAGCTGCAGTTAGGTTAATTATATATTAATTTTATTTATTTTCCTCTCATTTTGTTACAGCCTGCACATAATTTTTGGAGAAGGCCTCAGCATATATTAGCATGTTTTGCAGAAGATTTATGAAGAACATTGAAAATAAAAAGAGGTTTTGTTCTGGTCCTGGTTAGCAGGATGAACTGAAAAAGGATTTTATCAGATTATTGTTGAATAAAAAATATCTTTTGTTTTTTGGGGCCCCATGTCTCCCTCTCCTAATCCCAGGTATCAATTTGAAATCTTTCCTCAGGTGAGTTCCAGCTGCGTCTCCGTCAGCTGGAGAAGTCCCTCCTCCAGGCTCTAAACGAGGTCAAAGGTCGCATCCTGGACGACGACACCATCATCACCACCCTGGAGAACCTGAAGAAGGAGGCGGCCGAGGTGACCAGGAAGGTGGAGGAGACGGACATCGTGATGTCAGAGGTGGAGGCGGTGTCCCAGCAGTACCTGTCGCTGTCCTCCGCCTGCAGCAGCATCTACTTCACCATGGAGGCTCTGAACCAGGTCTGACCTCTTCCCAGCAAACTCCTGAGGGGGCAGCAGCCAGTACCTTTAACACCAAACAAGTCAGATTTAGAAAAATCTGAGATGTTTGAAAAGTAAATAATTAAAGCTTTAACTTGGGTTAAAGCTTTATTTAATGTTAAATAAATGTTAGGTGTTATGTATTCATAACATCAACGTTATGAAACTTTCACTTGGGTAGAGGATCCAGAAATTTTACAGTAAAATTACTCAAGTAAAAGTAAAAAGTACATCATAGTAAAAATGCACAACCAGGTTTCCCAGATACATTTTTGCTCTCGTCTGATTAATTTCTTGGGCGGCTACTTTTCACTCATCCTTGACGTTGGAGTAGTGCTGCTGTTACCTGAGTATAATGTTTGGGCTCTCTGCCCACCTGTGAGCGCAGCGCTCGTTGGTTTACCGCTCACAAAGCGTTCCCGTCTGCCTCCAGATGCACTTCCTGTACCAGTACTCGCTCCACTTCTTCCTGGACACGTACCACACCGTGCTGTACGAGAACGCCAACCTGAAGAGCATCAGCGACCATTCCCAGAGGCTGGCGCTCATCACCAAGGACCTGTTCCAGGTTAGAGCGTCTTCTGAAGCCACCAGCCGCTGTCCTCTGCCCGACTCGGCGGTAAACGTCTGGTTTGGCTCTGTTTGGGTTAGGTGGTGTTCAACAGAGTGGCCAGAGGCATGCTGCACCAGGACCACATCACCTTCGCCATGCTGCTGGCCAAGATCAGCCTGAAGGGCATCACCAGGTGAACAGTCCTCAATCTGTTAATGATTTGTTTTCAAAGTTAGGAAGT
Source organism: Poecilia latipinna (assembly GCF_001443285.1). Taxonomy (NCBI): domain Eukaryota; kingdom Metazoa; phylum Chordata; class Actinopteri; order Cyprinodontiformes; family Poeciliidae; genus Poecilia; species Poecilia latipinna. Next base: position 107,359 of record NW_015114771.1, on the reverse strand, counting down.
GGTTGATTTCTGCACAAAGTCCATAAATGTGATTCACACTCACGGTTTTGTAATAAAGTGTAATCCAACGTAGTTCTGATGACAACAAAAACCACAGTGAAAAAATGGTTTTTACACCATTTTTAAGTCGTATATTGATAACATAATAATGAAATTTTGCTCTCAAACTTTTATTAAAGAACATTTAACACTGGAATTACAAGATAAGTTAAATAACCAGAACAATAAATAAAACGGAGATTAAAAAAAACATACAACTGAAACATAACAGATCATGATGTCTATAAACAAAAATTCTTGAGCTAATTTTTAATTTATCATGGGCTTATTTCATATTGCAACAGGCTGAGTTTAAGGTTTAATCTAACAATTAAAAGCCTAAATTTAATTTAAAGCCATTACAGTTTCAGGCACCTCATAAAAAAATCACATTTTTTCTTCTGAGGTTAAATCAGACTAAACATTTTATTTATCAAATTATTAAAACTGTTTCTATTTGTTAGACACCAGAAAACGTGGAGAATAATTCCTTTAGAAACTTTTTTGTAATTTTTTAAATATTTTGTTTTAAGTGTTTAATTTGAGCAGGAAAGTCATTTACTTTAATACAATTTGTTTGGATTGTTTTTATATTTTATTCCTAATCCCTTCATGACTCATTCTTCTGTGTAACTCATGAAAAAAGTCGTCTATTTGTAGATGAGACAAAGTTATTGAATTTGGTGGTTTTTTCATTAAATTAGTTTTGTTTTTGGACCAATCAGGTTTATAGGATGTGTGAAAGAGACGATTCAAAACATAACATTTTGTTATAATTTAGATGTAGAATACCATCACAACACATTAACAGAAATAAATCATATGATGGTGAATTAAAACTGTGTTTCAGTTTATTTGTATCGTTTTAATCTCCAGTGCTGGAAAACTTGCCTTTAACTTTCCTGAGGGAAAAAACCTCATCAGAAGTTTTACATGTTGATGTTTTGTTTCAGTGAGCCGTCGTACGACGCAGAGTTCCAGCACTTCCTGCGTGGAAAGGAGATCGTCCTGACGGGAACGCCGCTGCCCAAGGTCAAAGGTCTGACCTCTGAGCAATGCGAGGCCATGGTCCGCCTCAGCCGCCTGCCGACCTTCAAGGACCTGGTGGCCAAAGTCGAAGCTGACGAGGTGAGCCGCAGCCTGCCTGCTGCTTTCCTTATTTATTTCATTTTTAAATCTCCTTTTTTCATGATTATCTTCCTTTTTCTCTTTGTTTCCCCAGCAATTCTTCATGTGGATCCAGAGCAACACTCCAGAGCTGGCCGTTCCTTATCTGTGGTCGGAGGAGAAGCAGTCGAGTCAGTGAACCCATCGGCCCGTCGATGTAAAATCACTGGATTGGACGGCGCCTGTTAGCTGCTGTAGCTAGTATCGCCCCCCTGAGGGCGCTACTGAGTCATGTCAACAAAACCAGATTGTTCCAATATCACAAAACTGACTGTAGCACCATTATTAATCATCAGATTTCTACAAAATATGGTTTAAAATAAAGCTAAGAAAATAGAATAGTTTTCTCCCCTACACACACCACTGTTGCCATGGCAACTAGCTGACAACAGGGATTATTTTCAGTCGTATCAAAAATTAACGCCAAAAACATGCAGATGGTGGATCAGCTAATTTAAGTGATTTAAATTAGCATAACTCACCTACTTCCCACTTTCTCTCTATTTTTATTAAACCTTTCTACTGACCTGTGATCTTAGCTGTTCAGGCGTTGAAAATTAATCTTAAAAATGTCATAATTCTTTCTGATTCTTTGCGTGAATGTGTTTATTTCACCGATATTCCTGACTCGGTGCGCCGTGACGTCCAATCCAGTGACGATATATCTGTGGATCTGCCATTTTCACAAGCGATCAACCATCAGTGCCATAACCTGATCGATCGCTGATCGTCCTGCTGGATGTCTGTGCTCTCAGCTCCCATTGGTCAGGCCGTCCACATGCTGCTGCTGATCCACACCTTCCGGCCCGACCGCCTGCTGGCCATGTCCCACATCTTCGTCTCTAAAGTCCTGGGAGAAACCTTCATGAACATCATCGAGCAGCCGCTGGACCTGGCCAACATCGTGGACAGCGAGGTATTGATTACATCAATATTATTGTTATCGTGATGGAAGTTCCTACGGTGACGGCGCTGATCACGCCTGCAGGTGAAGCCCAGCACTCCGGTTCTGATGTGTTCTGTCCCGGGTTACGATGCCAGCGGATTGGTCCGAGATCTGGCTGCTGAGCAGAACAAGCAGATCACCTCCGTCTCCATCGGTAACGCTCGCGCTCTGCTTCCTGTGTGAACGAAGCGCCGGGTGAAGGTTTAACGGTCGGCATGCGTCTCGTCTCCACAGGTTCAGCTGAAGGCTTCAACAAGGCCGACAGAGACATCAACACGGCCGTCAAGTCTGGCAGGTGACCAGCGACGCTCCGGATGTTTGGTCATGACTGTTTTTATTCGTCAGACGGTTTTACTGGATGTTTTCCTCCTGCAGGTGGGTGATGCTGGAGAACGTCCACCTGGCCCCCGGCTGGCTGATGCAGCTGGAGAAGAAGCTGCACTCCATGCAGCCGCACGCCAGCTTCAGGCTGTTCCTCACCATGGAGATCAACCCCAAGGTAAAAACATTAGCAAGAATAATAATTACTGTATGTGCATCTCTATTTGCTTCATTCTGAAAAGTATGTTAATTTAATAAATGATGCAAATATTTGTGTCCATTTGTTTTATTATAAACAAAATTATATTAAATGCCAATAATAATCATTAATAATTGTAGTAGTAATATATATTTTAATTTTGATTTGACTAGCAGTTAAAATTATATTTTTATGTAAATACTATTCAGGTTTAAAAATAGATCAAAAATAATATTTGTCTGTTTTAACAAAACATTTCTATTTTTTAAATACTACTGATAGATTAGTAATAAATACTTTGATCCATTTTCATTTTTTTGTTGTTAAAAAGAAAATTATTTTTAAATATCATCATAAATAGAAGATTGTATATTTTTAACCACCACTGGTATTAATAATTAGTAACGTTGACTTTGACTTATTTATTTCAGTTTGTTTTATGAACTAAACTAAATTCTGGTTTTCTTATTATTAACCAAACTTGTAATAAAGACTTGAGATTCTCCTCTAAATGACTTTAGTATTTCTCCCAACTATTTAAAATCTGAAACTGTTTTAAAAAATGTTATTGAAATATTGATTTGTCACCAAAGTGATGGACTTCAACGTTTTAAGAATAATTTTTACTTCCATAATTTATCAACTACTCCAAGAAGTCTGAAATGAGGAACTTTTTATGTGTAATTTAGATTAAAAAGTGAATTGTTGTTGGATAAGGACCAAAGTTATTGATCTTAATTATTCGGATCCAGCCGTCTCTCCTGTGATCTGCAGTGACGTTTCCTCTCTGCCAGGTTCCGGTCAACCTGCTGCGCGCCGGCCGTATCTTCGTGTTTGAGCCGCCGCCCGGCGTCAAAGCCAACATGCTGCGGACCTTCAGCAGCATCCCAGTGGCGCGCATGTGCAAGGTAATGGAAACGATCAGAACCCGATCAGAACCTGATCAGAAATCTGTGTGCACCGTGTTCTGACCCTGCGTTTCCTCTGAAGGCTCCCAACGAGCGCGCGCGCCTCTACTTCCTCCTGGCCTGGTTCCACGCCGTCATCCAGGAGCGGCTGCGCTATGCGCCGCTCGGCTGGTCCAAGAAGTACGAGTTCGGCGAGTCGGACCTCCGCTCCGCTTGCGACACCATCGACACCTGGCTGGACGACACTGCCAAGGTAGGAGCGGACCCACGTCTCTCTGTTTGCAGCTAAAACTGAGACGCAGGAAGCTGAGGGTTTACTTCCTGTCTGTGTCGCTCAGGGTCGTCAGAACATCGCTCCAGATAAAATCCCCTGGGCGGCGCTGAAGACCCTCATGGCCCAGTCCATCTACGGCGGCCGCATCGACAACGAGTTCGACCAGCGGCTGCTCATCACCTTCCTGGACCGCATCTTCACCAAGGGAAGCTTCGACAGCGAGTTCAAGCTGGCGCTGAAGGTCGACGGGCAGAAGGACATCAAAATGCCCGACGGCATCAGGTCGGTGGCGCTTGGCGCGATTTCTACCTCAGAATGATTTCTAAGATGGCCGCCGCCTCACCTGGGCCGCTCTGGTTTCAGGCGTGAAGAGTTCATGCACTGGGTGGAGATGCTCCCCGACACGCAGACGCCATCTTGGCTGGGGCTGCCCAGTAACGCAGAGAAGGTGCTGCTCACCACTCAGGGTAGGCCTCTGACCTCTGACCTCCGATTGTAGGCAGCAGCAGCAGAATCTGCAAACGGAGATGAACTGGAGCCACAAACTAAGTTTTGAAATTGACAAAAAAAAAGATAATCTGAAAAATAGAATTTTGGAAACTAAAATTTTTTCAAACAGGTTGAAACTTTACAAAATAAAATTTAAACTGAAAAAATCTGAAACTCAAAAAAAAAAAAAAAGGTTGGAAACAAAAATATTTTGGAAACACATTTTGGAACATGGAAAAAAAACTAATTTTTTGAGTTTGTAAAAAAAAAGTTTAAAAAACTTTAGCTCCATAGTAACGTCTCTTAGAAAAGTGAGAGAACTTCCTAAAAAGACGTGATGCTGACTAAGATGTTGACGTGTGTGGATAATGAGCCGTGGCCGTCCTGGCTTTAGCAGGTTGACTCCATCTGGATCCTGGTGGAGCAGCAGAGTCCTTCAGAATGGTTTCTCTAATCTGTCCTCTTCCTGTCAGCCGGGGTTTAATCTGTAATCCAGCTGCAGCCACCGGGTGCGGCTCCTCACCCTCCAGCAGCTGTATTTCACACACATCCTGCTGCTTTGCTGAGATGATATCCGACTCCCTCCCGTTGCCCCCCACCCTCCTTTAGCTCAATGGTTCCTCTGCATCCTCCCAGGTTCTCCCTCTTCCTGTTGCATGACGTCGTTTTACTTCCCGTCAGCTGAGGAATCGGCCTCAGCGTTGCCTGAACCTGTTTGTGTTTGTCCTGCTTGATCTCCTTATCTTGTATTGACACAATCCCACACCCTGAGGGGAAGCCATTTTGGTTTTCTGTTCCAAAATATAATGTCTTGTCCCTCCTCCTCCACCCACCATGGTCTGGTCCTCCACCTCCCTCTGCTGGGCTGCACAGGCACTGACATGATGGGTAAGATGCTGAAAATGCAGATGTTGGAGGATGAGGATGACCTGGCCTATGAGACGGAGAAGAAGGAGCGAACGTCGTCCACGTCCGACACCCAGCCGGCCTGGATGCGGACGCTCCACGGCACCGCCTGCAACTGGCTGCAGCTCATGCCGCAGACGGTCAATCCGCTCAAACGCACCGTGGAAAACATCAAGGTGAGCAACCGGGTCAGAACGCAGCAGCTTCATGTTCCACCAAGCTGTTCTTCTGTATCGGATCCGATACTCAAGCTCAGATATCGGTTCTGGAAGTGAACAGTGATTGGTTCATCCGTGGTTCTGGTGAATCTGCAGCGTTTCCTCTAACTCTCTCTTGTTCTGATCGGTGGAACCAGGACCCGCTGTTCCGTTTCTTCGAGCGCGAGGTGAAGATGGGTGGCAAGATGCTGCAGGAGATCCGTCAGGATCTGACCGACGTCGTCGCCGTCTGTGAGGGGAAGAAGAAGCAGACCAACTACCTGCGCACGCTCATCAGCGACCTCGTTAAAGGTGTTTGATTCGTTCTCGGCTGAATAAACCGGATCGGCTTCGTCTGGAGTAAATCTGATCCCGTGTCGCTGCAGGAATCCTCCCCCGCAGCTGGTGCCGCTACACCGTCCCGACCTCCATGACCGTCATCCAGTGGGTGTCGGACTTCAGCGAGCGGATCAAGCAGCTGCAGCAGATCTCCCAGGCGGCGGCCAGCGGGGGCCAGCTGAAGGTACCACGAGTCAACAAATTTTAAAAAACAAGCAAACTTCCACCATTTGTTTTGCAAATTTGCAACTTTTCCAACTCAGAACATATCAAGGTTTTTTTTTCTAGACAATTTATTATTTTTCTGGCTAAATTTTCACTTTTGAAGCTCAGAAATTTGTATTTTTTATTCTCTAAAAGAAACTCAATGTGATTTTTCAAACTCAGAAATTTCTGAGATTTTTCTGTGGGATTTTTTTAAAGTTTCCTATCTGCAGTGGCCCTGACGTGTCGTGGTAGAAAACGGCTGTTTGAGGTTATTTTCCGTTTTCCCTCCTCCAGAACATCCATGTGTGCCTGGGCAGCCTGTTTGTGCCGGAGGCGTACATTACCGCCACTCGCCAGTATGTGGCGCAAGCCAACAGCTGGTCTCTGGAGGAGCTGTTCCTGGAGGTCAACGTCACGACGGCTCAGGGCGCTTCGCTCGACGCCTGCAGCTTCGGCATCAAAGGTCTGACTAAACCTGCGCCTGCTGTTGCCATGGAGAAACGTTAGACTTTATGTGGATCCTCATTAGCTGTTGCCATGGCAATGGCTACTTCTCCTTAGGTCAACATCATAAAAACATTACAGAAGCAGCTACACACACGCAACATAATATTTGAAACATTAAATGATAAAATAATTAAGTTATATAACACATGACCTTATTTTGAACCAGTGCTCTGTGCATCCTGATAATATTTGTGTTTTTGGAACAAGCTGCCGTATTTTGGGTGAATTGTAGTTTAAATGTGATCTGGAGCGGGCTCTGGCCTCATTTCAGCCTCATGTTTTAATGATTTTTGATACATATAGATAATAATCACCGTCTGCTGCATCTTCAACATGACTTTGTTAAAGTGAAATGAATGAGAAGCGGGTCAGATTTGATCTTGATTGGTTCTGGTTTGTCCCGTCCAGGTCTGAAGCTGCAGGGCGCCACCTGCGCCAACAACAAGCTGTCTCTGTCCACCTCCATCTCCACCGAGCTGCCGCTCACGCAGCTCCGCTGGGTGAAGCAGAGCAGCGCTGAGAGCAGACACACGGTACCAGCAGCACCAGAACAGAACCACCGGATCCACTGGGTCAGAGCTCCTAACTGAGCCGCTTCCTCTGTCTGCAGGTGACGCTTCCCGTGTATCTGAACTTCACCAGAACCGACCTGATCTTCACCGTGGACTTCGACATCGCGACCAAGGAGGATCCGCACAGCTTTTACGAGCGAGGCGTCGCCATCCTCTGCACCGAATAATTTCATCCTAAACGTCCTGATCATATGATTATTACGCTGCAGTTAATCACTTTAATTACTCAGTCGCTGTAGTCGTGTTGTTGCGTTAGAAATACTCGTGGAGCCGCTGTGCTTCGTTCGTACGGTTTCCTGGAAAGTGACTGAAAGTGAAGGAGGATGTTGTCAGATGGTAAAACTGGGAGGAAATGAAATTTGGGGACAGAAAGTTGGAAAAGTTTTAGAGGATGTTTTTAGACTGAATAAAGCTTATTGCATTGGAATGAAAAAACTGTCTTGTTAATGTCGAGATGAAAACTTCAATAACTTTGTTCACACAACACTTCAGATATCTGTGGGGGGAAAAATGTTGTTTTCCAAGTTATAAAATGTAAAATTTTAATTTAGCTGGGAACCAGATGGGATTTTCTGACAAAAACTTCCAGTACAGCCATCCAACCCCAACCAGTTACTGTCCAGTTCAGCCTCCAACATCCAATAATCTCATCTTTATAGTAAAACTTGAATCTGTTACTGTAGCAACAGGATCGCTCTTCAGAAAATGTAAACGAATGAAACCTGTGATCACATGTGAGAGAAGATATCCCATGTTTAAAAAAAAAAAAATGAACCCTTTTTTCCCCTTTTACTTGATCAGAGGTTATTGAACATCCCTGCTTCCTGAACTCCATAATCTGGGCTTTGACTAGGCTCAGATCTCCATTTTTCAGCCAGTCCTGGGTGGATTCACAGATGTTTTGGGTTATGATGGAGCAACCAGTTCTGGTCCAGTTTTAGTTTTTTTTCCCCCCCATTTCTCTATTAAAAGGGGCCGAGATGGAACCCTGGGGTACTCCGAAGGTGACTATTTTTTGTCTGCTCTAATTGAAAGTTACTTGGACAAGAAAAACTCTGAAGTAATTTGCAACCTGCTATATAAATAAAATAGTTGCTCAACATAGCAACAGGCTGAAGGTAATCTGCTCCTTACCTGAGTTTCTACCAGGCCCCTCCCACCTGAAGCAGCCTCTGTTCTTACATAATCAACACACCACACAGATTAAAATGTGACGATCTTTAATTTAGCCTTTTTGCTCCACACAATGAAATGTAAAAGCTTTGGTTCACAGCAACGTAAAGGTCCAAGTTAATAGCAATTCCTGGAGAATGTTAATCATTTGGTCGCATTTGATCACTGTGAATGAAATAAATTTCAACTTATTTGACCAAATTATGGCTAAAATTAAGGGAATTTTAAAAGTCAGGAGGAATCTAATCACTACAATGAAACTTAATCTAAATATTCTTGGGAAATCAAAACAAGTTGAATTAAACAATTTCAGTAAAAAAACAAAAACAAAACAACCCCCATCCCCACATATTGCATCTCTGGATACAGTGAGACTTAACAGCATTCATGACCAGAAGCCTCCATCATTGTTCCTCCATGTTTCTAACACATTGCCTCTTCCTGGGCTCCGCCTCCACCTGTCCTCCAGGTGGGGGCTCCTTCCTCTTGCAGAGCGGCCTGAGCGATGAGCAGCTGCTGATCTGACGGGAGCTCCTTTCCTCTGGGGGGAGAAGTCCAGGGCTGCAACCTGCATCCAACCCGGAGCCATCAAGCTGCACCTCTACATCCATAGCATGGATGCCCTTTGTTAAATAGCTTATACTTTGATGAACTCTAGACGGATGATGTGCTAAAGAGTCTCTGCTGCCGTTTGTCACCATTTCATTGACTGTTAGGGAGGCAGAGTGGTGAAGCAACAATCGCCTTCTCTGGCCAGAGACGCGACTTCTTCCTATGGGAGACATTTGGAAAGTTAGACAAAAATCGACAGGTATTGTTTGGGGGTTTTAGCCTCAAAGCAAAAATTATAATGAGGGCTCATTTTCAAAGTCATGTTTTCACCATATAATTGATTCATTTATAAATCTCAGTTCGAACTAAATATCTAGTTAAGCTAAATTTCCCTTGAGGCCATTTACTTACCAAGCCAAATATATAGTTTAAATCAAAATTTTAGCTCAAATATAAGTCAAACTAAATATTTAGATAACTTACATTTAGCTTGAAGCTAACTATTTAGTTACAAAACTAGATATTTAGCTACAAGCTAACTATCTAGTTACTAAGCTAAATATTTAGCTTGAAGCTAAATTTCTATTTACCAAGTCAAATATTTAGTTTTAAGCTATGCTTTTAGCTCAGATATCAAACAAAACATTTAGATATAGTTAATAGCTAATCTAGGAGCTGCTAAACATTTAGTTGGTAAACAATATTTAGCTAAATAAGAAGTAAATATTTAGCTTGGACCTAAATAGTTAGCTTGCTCACAAAATATTTATGAACTAAATATTTAGGTTGGAGCTAAATAGTTAGTTCATAAACAAAAATATTTAGCTTGCCATTTAAATATTTTGCTTGAAACAAATTTTTAAAATGAATGAATAAAAAAATATGACTGAAAAATTAACCCATTTTTTCCCCATCTTGGCAACTACAAAGCTCAAATTATTGGTGTTAATTTTTGACAAACATCACCCCACATCCTCCTCCTTTACCTCGCTGCCTCTTCTCCCTGCTGGCACCATTTGACTCCTCTGAATCCTCTGAGCTCCCATCGTACGGGTCCAAAAACTGCACAACCAAGACAACAGCCACACGAGTCAGCAGGATGCTTCATCGCTGGAGGTGACCGGATCTGAGGATGCTCACCAGCGAACAGCAGCCATGTCTTCCTGCAGACTTGTATGTTAACCCCACTGTCTGGCAGGAGGTTCTGCTTTCTGGGGCGCTGCTCACACATCCCTGCTCACAGCAAGCAGAGACCTTCACAGGTTAGGAGACAAATTTTACATACCCTCATCAGTTTGAATATGAACTGACTTATATTTTCCTGGGTGGGATGATTACACAACTTCAAAGAGTTGAATTGTTGCAACAAGTTTTAATTTGTTGGTTTTCTTTATTTCACAAAGTAGAGCATTATCCATGCTGTAAAGTCTATCAGTCTGTAAAGTGTTAGAAAACTATTTCTATGGAAATAAACAGTGGGGAAACCTTCTCAGGAGAAACCAACCTACCAAAATTACTCCAAGAGCTCAACAACAACTCATCCAGAAGAACCCAGAACAACCTCAGTATCCCATCTGATCTGGTCTACAACTCACAGAAAGACAATTATAAACACGGTGGAGGTAGTGTGATGATCCGTTTTTGCTGCTGCAGCATCTGGATTACTTGTAGTGATTAATGGAACCAGGATTTTTGCTCTAATGCAGAAAATCCTCAAGAAGAATCTCCAGCCATCGGTTTCTGTAGCCGGACCACAAACCCAACAAGTATCTGAAGATCTAAGAAGGACGAAATGAAGGTTTCAGAGTGGCCTAGTCAAAGTAGAGTTCCTGGGCATTCCCTTTCCAAGTTGGAAATTATCCCAAATACAACTTTTACATCAGATTTGATATATATAGCATTTTTATAACTGAAGGAAACAGTTACTTGCTAATGGCATAAAATGTCACCATATGCCTGGACACAAATGATGCTGTCCCTTTAAGAGTCAGTAAAGCTGAATAATCCTTCCACCTTCAAACAAAACAGTTCAGATACAATAAGACTGAGTAAAAAGTTTATGTAAAGGTCTGATGTTCTTCCAAAAAACTACAAACTTTCAGTTGTTTATGAATTGATGAGTACCAGAGTGCTGGTGTCCGACCACCTGGGGGTGATCTCAGAGTCTGAATCCGTGCTGGAGTCCATCTTACACATCACACATCCCATCGGCGTCACAGCAGGAGAAAAAACACGTTCAATGTAACCAAATCGGTAAAAGTCAACAGATGAGGCTTCACTCCTCTCACCATGCAGCTCAGAGTCAGCTGGGCCATCGGGTTTGGTGCGTCAGTGTTTCTGGGGTCTGGACAGGAAACAGAAATAAAGTCACCAGAAAATCACATCTGGCTTTTTAAACGCAAGCATGGCCTTCTCAGTAAGTTAGGATATCACTAGGAAGTGTTTTAGTTTGAGTAAAATAATTCACATTTTGACCAAAATTTGTCTCTAAAGAGCTCTTAAAGTTAAAGCTCTTTGAACTTTCCACGATGACTAAAAATGACAGAGAACTAATGAATTTTAGTTATACATGTTATACAGGTTGGTGTTTCAGATATAAGTGGCAATATAAAGTTTTTATTTTCAGTATTTTAGGGAACTGGAGTCAAAACTCCTGAAACATAAAATGCAGCCCTTAAAAATAGTTTAGATCAGGCATCTTCAGGACACCAAAAACATGGAAAGTGTGATTCTCATCACTAAAATGCACAAAGAAGCTGCATGTTGCCATATTTAATGATCCTCCAATGGAATCAGCAGAAGAGAAAATGGTAAAGATAATTATGACAATACAGACAGATTTTAGGGTTTTCAAGTTATCATAAATCAAAATTATCATGAGGAAAATATTTTATAGTACAATAGTTGTCTCCAGTAGACATAATAAATGCAGGTTTTTAGCAGTTGTTCCGTTTTCAGGGAAAAATTATATCAATTTTCCTCAACAGAATGACACTGAAATCACAGTAATATACATTTTGGTTAATTTGTTTTCTCTAATTAGGTTGGTAAATGTTTATTTCACATCATTTTATAGAAGAAAATGTATCCATCCTTTTAGAACTTAAAAGGTGGTTCTTTAAAATTGCAACAAAAAACAAAACAAAACTTAATTTGACTTATTTTTCCCCAAATTTAAATCAAAAATTTAAATTTAATTATGGAAATAAATATTAGATGATATTCTAACTGTGAGACGCACCCATAGGACACCGTATTGGTCACTTCTGCGACCGCATATTTAACAAAAACATTCAGAATATTTCAGTTTCATCTGTAGTGATTTCATGTGTGTACCTGGAAGTGAATGCTGCTGTCATCTCCTGCAGGGCATCAGTTCTGCTGCTGCCTTTGGTTCATGAATGTTAGGGTGAAATAATGGAAGCTGCAGGACAACTCGTTTAAATCAGTGCGGTAGCAGGTGTTTGTGATTTTTAAGCAGCAAAATGTGGAAACACCTGAGAACGAAAAGATTTGCTCAGATTAAAACGTCCGGTGAAACGCGTTTTCAAAATAAAGCAATAATTATGCAACTCCAGGAAAGCTTCAGTGACAGTTTTGTGGTTCCTCTCCCTTTTCTGACCTTAATTTTAAAATATGTTTAATCAGAATAGTTGAGGTTTAGAAACTGCTTTCTTCCGAGTAGAGCGAAAAATAATTATATTCCAGTATTTAATTAAATAAAATTGAGTCCAAGGTAAAAATGGACACAAACTGTTATCTCTACACTTTAAACATGTAAAATATCTTTTTGGTTTAATAAAACTGTGGAGATAAATATTAAAGTTTGAGTTTACTTTTTCCGGGTACGAAACAGAACACTCTGGCCACCAGGGGGAGTTTCGTGCTGACTTTGCGATGTAAAACCAGTTTTTATCTCCTCATAATTTACTAGAAACAAATAAAACTTCTGACTCCAGAGGATCTTATCTGCCAGCAGGAGCTCGTTGGTATTGTTTCTGATTTAATCAGGGCTTTATCGTGTTATATTTCACAAGAGTCAACAGGAGTAAAACTTTGGTAAACAAAAAAAAATAAAAAAAATAAATCTTGCAACACTTAAATCTAAATCTGTCCAAGCTGCTCATACGTCACAGTTTTTACTAATGCCCACTGATCAACTCTGTGCTGTCATCAATCCAAATACATACAAAACAGGAACAACAGCCGTCATAAACATTATGTCCAGTAAAATTCTGCAGTGGGAATGATAATACTTTTCATAATCCAGTTATATTTTTCATTGCAGTGAAAAATATTACTGCATATTATTTTCACAGTGCTTTCATATTGAAAACATGAAAGCATGTTTTCATGTTTGAAAACAGCATATTGTTTTCACTGCCAAAACATTGAAAACAATATGCTTGGTAGAATCTTGAGTACTTTATTATTATGACCGTAGTATTTTTAATTTAATTTTATTGGAGATACAGGTGTAGTAAATAGGAATACATATATGTGAGAAATAACATATTTCAATATCTAAAAGTTGACTTCTCCTTCTTGCAGTTCCGTAGAACCCCGCTAGGGGGAGTAGTGGAGTCGGAATGCCCTCTGCCGACCGTGCGTAAGATCCGGCCTGGGGGAAAGGGATGAATGTTAATTTCAAAGATGGCGGCGGAGGGAGGAGGGAAGGAGATGAACGAAATTAAAACTCAGTTCACCACTCGGGAAGGCGTCTACAAACTCCTCACTCACTCCGAATACAGCCGTCCCAACAGGGTGCCTTTCAACTCGCAAGGTTCCAACCCCGTCAAGGTCTCCTTCGTGAACGTCAACGACCAGTCGGGTAACGGCGACAGGATCTGTTTCAATGTGGGCCGTGAGCTCTACTTCTACATCTACAAAGGGGTTAGAAAGGTACTGTACTGACTGGACTGGTGTCAACGGGGATTCCGGCTCTGCTTTCTCAGCTCTTGTTGAAGTTTAGGCTGATCTTTGCGCTGTTGAAGAACTCTGACAGGTGCTTGACTTTCAACTCAGTTAGCATGAGCTAATTAGCTTAGCCTAGGCTATTAGTTAGCCGGCTAACGACTTGCTAAGGCTGCATCTCCACCGAGTTCAGAGGCTAAACTTCTTCTTCAGACTACCTCTATGAGGTTATGAATATTTTAGGGATAAATGCGACCTTTGTTCCAGACAGAGCGACCTGGTACTTAAATACATTTGGCTTCAGGTCCAGTTTGTGAAGAAGCTGTCAACAGTTATGCTGTCGAGTTGGTTTTGACTGACAGGTGTCGATAACTCCAGGTTTACCAATGTTTGATTGTAGTTTGGGGCGATAAAAGCGTCAGGCTGTTGATGCCAATAATATTAATCATAATTGTATAATGAGGTTAATTAGTTAAAGACAGAACAACCTCGTGTGTAACACAAAAGACAAGAAAAAAACACAAGAATGATCACAAGAATGATGGCTGGAAGCAACTATGTTAAAATGCCAAAACAATAAATTTAATCTAAAAGAGCAATAAAATATCTATTAACTAATCCTGATATTGTGTTTGTAAGATTCAATTAAGTTTTTCGCAATACATCATCTCAAGGCACTTTACAAATACAGCCTTTCCAGTTCAATCACATGCTTTCCAGCTGAACCCAGTTGTCAAGCGGTGCATTTGGTTCAGTTCATTATTTAAATTAGTTCAGTTTTCATCAACTAACAAACTATTTGGTAAAACAATTCTCAAAACAGCAACGCTCAGTAGTAAACACAGAGCTATATTTCAGGGACTTTCACAGCTTCAATCAGGTGATTAAAGTATAAATAGCTTTGCAGTCTTGCTGACAATAACATATCTAATGAATATGTTGTTTCTCGACAACGTAATGCCAGTGAATACGAGATTGTGATTTTATGTTGAGCTTTTTGGCGTCGCACAAGAATGCAGCTGGTGGGAGATTATAGTCAGTTCTTAAATAAATGTTATTTCCTGAGTCAACATTAGTGTTGCTGACTTATTAACACTAAGCATGAAACACATGGAAACAGTGTCTCAGTGCCATAATATATGTAGTAATAAAACAATGCAAAACATTTATTTTGTGCTAAATATTTCAGCCACTGGTGGAAAAACGAAGTGAGGAAAACATCATTAATGTTGCATCGTTCTCTTTTCTGGTGCAACACTTCAAGGCTTCCTTTTGTGTTAGTAAAATACTAAATCAGATTAATTGTAAATAATTATATCCTGCATTTATTTCTGTTTTCTGTCTCTTGGTGTTTTCCAGCTGCTTGGCGTGAGGCAGATCTCAGACCAGCTGACATTTCTTCATATAACTGATCTTAAAACTTGATTAAATTTGTTAAAAGAGCCGAGTCATCATTTTTGCTCCCTAAGAAGTTTCTGTTCTATCAGGTGTTAACCGTAAATCATTAACAAATTAGGCAGTTGTTGCTGCGGTTATCTACAGTTACTTGTTCACAGCCTTCAGTGATCTTTGTAACGTCTCGTGTGGCGACTGCCGGATTATTGGACCGAACTTGTTGTTCTTTTACAGTTTTTCTTATTGATCTTCTTACCTGAGACATTCAGTCTGAACCTTAAGCAATAATCTTCTTCCATTGTTGTTTTAGAGTGTAACCTTTACATGCTGCTGCTACTTTTAAAGCAGCAGTTGTTATTATTCTCATTGCCTGGCCAATTTATGTAATGGGTGTCATGTTCATTGTAATTGTTTTTTAAGTATAAAATATGGAAAAATTAAACAGAGGATGGAAACTGTTGTTTCCAGGCGATTTACATTCTAAAATATATTCATGTAAAATAAAATGGACTAAAAACAATTTAAAACAGAAGAAAACATGAATTGATTGAATGAAAACCAGCAGGATACCAATTGCAGTTTTCTGACCGATAGCTGATCTTTAAGGTGGCATTCACATGAACTCCAGTCCATTTCTCTAAAAAGTCTGGTTGTTTCCTGAGGTGTTAACGTTAATCGACCTCTGACCTCTGGTCCTCTAAACCTCAGTCTGGGTTCAGTTGAAGGGAACTCTGGTTCAATTTGATGTGAACGCCAAGCGGACTACAGGAAGTGGACTACAGCACAGGGCATTCTGGGTAAATACAACCACAGCTAACATGCTAGCCTAGCGCTAGCAGGAGAAATGGCTACTGGTCTTTAGCCAAAGACTAAAGAGAAATCCTCCAACCGCTAAAATCTGACGCCTCCATTTTGTTTCCATCTGGTGAAGAAGGAAGTTGCTCTCAGTGTCTTCAGAGGTTTTAGTGTCGCTTCCTTCTGTGGTTCTTGGTGCAGCGCCCCCAGAGGCCAGGAGGGGAACAGATTACTCAAAGGGTTTGGTTGGTTTGACATATTTATCTAAAAGGGTTCAAAATGTTTTAAAAAATATTTTCCTGATTTAAAAAAAAACATTTAATCAAGAAAGCTATGAAAGTATTTGTTTGGATGCTGTGTTGTGATGTAGTCTTTATTCCTTTCTGTGTAAACGCTTGATGAGTCTGAATAATGCACTGAATAATCCCTGGAGGTTTGCTTTAACTGAGCACTTAGTGTTGTAAATTAAACTGAAAGGATTCATCGATTATCTTCTACAAAAGCAACAAGACAAAGTAGAGCGGAGCTGCATGAGGAAAAGATGGACCTGTATCAAATAATCAATTCAGTTTGTAATTAAAGGAAATCTGTTTTTTTCCTTAATCAAGATATTTTGGCTGCTTTTAACGAATCCATCATCACCCCAAATATTGTTGTTATTATTATTAGCATGCAGAGTGTGAATGCTGCTGTATTCTGTATTGTTCAGGTCTAAATGAGAGATTTTAAAAACTACTTATTCATTCATTTCTTGCACTTCTGTCTCTCTTCAGGCTGCCGACTTGAGCAAACCGATAGACAAGCGCATTTACAAAGGGACGCAGCCCACGTGCCATGACTTCAACCACCTCACGGCCACGGCGGAGAGCGTCTCCCTGCTGGTGGGCTTCTCTGCTGGACAGGTGCAGCTCATCGACCCCATCAAGAAGGAGACGAGCAAACTGTTCAACGAGGAGGTAGGTAGCCGACCAGACGGTTCCCACTGCAGCTGCCGGCATCTCCAGCTGGATAAACACAACGTTCAGCAGCACACTGCTCTTTACCTCTGCTAGATCGATTACTGAAACGATCGTCAACTGATTTAGTAATCAGTTGACGATTTAGTAATCAGTTAATCGTTAACTGGAATCTAAAAAAGACAATTTGCTTAATATAAACAACATCTTTGTAAATATATTGAATTAATTGTATAATAATTTAAAACAAACTCAATAATTTCCATTTCTATGATTTATTGTTTTTCTCTCGTTGGATGAAGTCTGGTGTTTTGGTGTCAGATCTATTTTGAAGGACAGTTTACAGAAACTTCACCATATTGGTTATTTTGGATATTTGAAATTTAAAGTTTATCAATCTATTAGAATGTGTTCTTTCATTATTATATAATTCCATGAAAATGGTCTGAAAACAACATCATTGCTTATTGCGATAACTTCTGTGACACAGTCATCATGCATGTTGCTGCGTGTTCGCTCTGTTTCTCTAACCCGATCTTCCTCTCCCTCCCTCGGTTCTGCGCTGCCAGAGGTTGATCGATAAATCCCGGGTGACGTGTGTGAAGTGGGTTCCGGGCTCAGAGAGCCTGTTCCTGGTGTCGCACGCCAGCGGCAGCATGTACCTGTACAACGTGGAGCACACCTGCGGTACGGCGGCGCCGCACTACCAGCTGCTGAAGCAGGGCGATAGCTACTCCGTCCACACCTGCAAGAGCAAATCCACGCGCAACCCGCTGCTGAAGTGGAGCGTCGGCGACGGCGCGCTCAACGAGTTCGCCTTCTCGCCTGATGGGAAGTTCCTGGCCTGCGTGAGCCAGGACGGCTTCCTGCGCGTCTTCAACTTCGACGCGGTGGAGCTGCACGGCACCATGAAGAGCTACTTCGGCGGCCTGCTGTGCGTGTGCTGGAGCCCCGACGGGAAGTACATCGTGGCGGGCGGCGAGGACGACCTGGTCACCGTCTGGTCCTTCCTGGACTGCCGCGTCATCGCCCGCGGACACGGCCACAAGTCGTGGGTGAGCGTGGTGGCGTTCGACCACTACACCACCAGCGTGGAGGAGAGCGACCCCATGGAGTTCAGCGGCAGCGACGAGGACTTCCAGGACCAGGTGGTCCAGTTCGGGCGGGACCGCGCCAACAGCACGCAGTCCCGCCTCTCCAAGCGCAACTCCACGGACAGCCGGCCCGTCAGTGTGACGTACCGCTTCGGCTCGGTGGGCCAGGACACGCAGCTGTGCCTGTGGGACCTCACCGAGGACATCCTGTTCCCCCACCTGCCCCTGTCTAGGACTCGCACGCACACCAACGTGATGAACGCCACCGGGCCGCCCGCCGGCGCCGCCATCATCTCCTCCAGCAACACTACGAACGGAAACAACGGCAGTGCCAACACACCGGGCGTCACCACGCTGCCGCGCTCCAACAGCCTGCCGCACTCGGCCGGCACCGCCAACAGCACCGCCAAGACCTCCGGTACCGGCGGCGGCACCGGCAGCACTGGCGGCGGCATCATGGACAGCGCCATCGCCACCGGCGTCAGCAAGTTCGCCACGCTCTCCCTGCACGACCGCAAGGAGCGGCACCACGACAAGGACCACAAACGCAACCACAGCATGGGTCACATCAGCAGCAAGAGCAGCGACAAGCTCAACCTGCTGAGCAAGAGCAAAACGGACCCGGCCAAGACGCTGGGCACGCTGCTGTGCCCGCGCATGGAGGACGTGCCGCTCCTCGAGCCGCTCATCTGTAAGAAAATAGCACACGAGAGGCTGACTGTACTCATATTTTTAGAGGACTGTTTAGTGACTGCTTGTCAGGAGGGATTTATTTGCACATGGGCGAGGCCAGGCAAAGTGGTAAGTTCTTTCTAACAGGAAGTGTGGGGAGGTTGGAGTGCTGACTTCCTGTCTGTCCTTCTCAAACTGCTTCTTTTGGATTCTCTGGTTTTTAATAGCAACGTTTTTATTTGGCAGGCAGCCAGGTCGTCCGGTGAAACTTAAATGTGCAACTGCTTTCATAGGAAGCGTTTAAAATGCAATGAAAACGTCACAAAAATCATTAAACGGGATGAAATTTGTCGAGTTGCCTGAAAATCCTCATGTTCAGAACGTGGCTCCTTTATTTTATTTTATTTGTTTTCAAAGTTTTCAATTCGAATCTATTCCAAAACATTGCATCTTTTCTGTTTCTACTGTTTCTACAAGAAAAAAACAGAAGACCAACATTTTTCTTCACATTTTCATCTTTTTGTTTTTACTCCCCTTCAGTTTGGACACAAAAATAAATGTATGTTTAAAGATTCGTATAGAAATATTACACAGCAAGTGTTAAAAGTGATCAGGTTGCTGCTCTTCTAAAGATGCCCACAGAAATGTGATGCATAGACATTTTTTAAAATATGCAAACGCCAAAATTAACTTCAGGTTTAAACTTCAAATTTACAGATTAGTTTTAATTTCAGGAAATGTTTTATTTATTTTTGTCCAATGTGTGCAGATCGGTGGATATTCGGTTCACGGAGGTGAAATGGAAATCGCCTCCGATTTGAATAAACAGGAGAAAAAACTCCAAATTCAACTCAAACTCTAGTCATATTTTATACCAAAACAGCCAAAGTTTTACCAAAGTAGCATTCATAAATGTTCAGGGATCCAGAGGAAGACGAGTAAAGATTCCTCTGCTTTCGTCACGTTATTGAGTGTTGGATAAAAACTCAGCTCAGAAATCAGAAAGTTTGGCAGGTTGGCTAAACTGAGGCCAATATTTATCAGAAATCTCACCGTCATTTAAAGCTGTTTGTATTTATTAAGTGACAGCAGAGAAAACCTAAATTAATATCCTGATCTGCATAAAGAATATTTAATCTCTAAGGATGATAAATAAATTCGTCTGACCTGGTTGGTTTGCTTTAAAACGTCTGAAATGCCATCAATAAAAACGTTTATTTTGATTCTGGAGTGAAGTAACTTTCAGAAAGCGTCCCGTTCCGACTGACTTCAAGTGATTTGTTTTTTGTTTTTAGAAACATTCCCATGATGCTTCAGCTCATTTCAGCAGAGAAGATGAGTTAAACCCCTGAAATGACAAACTGAACTGCGATAACTCTGATTACCAGTGCAGTTAACATATTTTTGGAATAATATCCAGACCTGTGAAGCTTTGAGGGAGCAGACGTAGAGTCAGGAAGTGCCTTGGTGATGAAAAACTCCCGTTATTCCCAGACGTTTGATGGAAAGTTGGGCTGTTTTGTTGCTTGATTTCTGACTTTCCCAATGCAAATCTCCTTGTTTTCCTTTTTCCAGGGTTTATTGTCATCCCAAAACCAAGCCAGCTCTCCCAGTGGAACAGTAGTATAGCCAGAATATTTCTGCTGCAACCCAGAGTCTGATGCTGCTCTTCACCTGCAAGCATTGCAAGTTTTCCCGTTTTCTTTTATTCCCGGTTCTGCTGTTTGTTACTGGAGTTAGAGGAGCGCCGCAACCTCTTTGCCGTCGCGCCGCTCCTCTTTTCTACTCACTTTTAACACATTTTAGATTTTTTTTTATTAATATATTTGTTTAGAGTCAGATGTCAGACTGTTATCCCAAACGGTTTATTTCCTTCAGAACCACTGACTGAAATACACATTTTGGAACAACTTTATGAAAAACAATTACGTCCATCTTTATCCTCCCGCCACGTCTGTCTCCTGTGACTAGAAATCTCCCCATTAATGACTTTGCACTGATTTTCTTTAGTTTTTTATACTCTGATGGAGACAGCGGAGGGTTGGCTGCCTTGTTGCACTCGGCTGAAGGCGGAACGCTGCAATCAGTCTTTTTAAAGGAAAAATGGTTTGCACTTAAATTAGTTTATTAGAAGAAAATAATGGCTTTACATTGTTGGGTGTGCTAAGAACTTACAAATGGCTAATACAGTAGGTGAAGAAAATGCTAAAAAATATTAAAACCTGTATCTATTGAGCATTTATTTTAATATTATTTCAGATTCAAATCTGCTCTGTATCATAATGTGTATATTGTAATTAACTGATTTGATGGGGGCCTAAGCAAACTACCATTACTCCAGTGGAAGTTTTGTCATTGATAGTTATATTTCTAAAGCCTAAAGTATACATATTAATAATATTAAAATAATCTTGAATACATTGTGTTCTGGTTGTTTATTTCTCTGCACTGACATCAAGTTTAATCAGCAGCAATGTGTTTTTATACATTTTACACAACAGCAACTTTATTTCATGTTTTAGTTGAATTGTCTTTATTTTCACATTGTTAAAATGAAACTTTTTCACACTGATTTCTGATAAAATCTAAGTTTTATTCGGTTCATATCTCAGAGCGTCACTGTTTGCCTTTCTGAGGGTCAGCAGATTAATGTCAGTATAATACTCGCATTGCCTTGCAGAAGTTTTCAAACCCGTCAAACTTTTCCACCTTTTGTTGCACAACAGCCAAAAACTGGAAAAGGAAAGCTTTATTCCTTTACTAATAAATTCAATTCAAAGTACTTTATTGACCCCAAAAGGAAATAAAAAAATGTAACTGAAGTCACCTAATTAATATTCTGTCATTTAATCATCAGTATAAATAATCCATAAAGTCTGAAAAGTGCGGCATGCACATCTGTCTCCAACATTTTCCCTTCAGGAAATGGAATTTAGCTCCGCCCATTTTCCCATCCACTGTGATGTTTTCCTGTCTGCACATCCCCTCAGCATCATGCTGCCTGCACCATGTTTCACTGTTATAAGCTGAAAGTGATGCATTCTTCCCACTTTGTTTTTCATCAAAATCCCAGGAAAACTCATGGAAGTTTGATGTAACATGACAAAATGTGTTGAAGTTTAAGGGTGTGAATACTTCCTGAAGGCACTGCAAGTAATTTTACTAAAACAATTTGTGTGCAAAAATGATCCGTATCGCTGCTTTCCTCATCGCGCCCCACACCACACAGGAAGTCACATTTATTATCCAAACTCCCTCAAGTTTGGAGTTTTTGCTGGAAACCAGCCATGAATAAACCCGCCTGACACGAGTTTAAACCTAAAGTGTTCATTGGGTAAAAAATGTAAATAATTTGTGAAATATTACCGAGGTGTAAACATCTATCACCTGAAAATATGGACCATTAAACGTTTCATAAGACAATACAGGGGATTACATGGTAATATGTTCAGGTTCAGGGCCAAAAGTGCCACAATACAATTGCAAATGCAGATGTGTTTAAAATGATGAAATAATTACATACAATTAAAGTTAAGTTAATCTTTGTTAGGCTGCGTTCACACAGCAGGTGTTGGTCAATTCCGATTTTCTTTTTTCATGCTACAAATTAAATGCGACCGCAGACTTCTGCGTGAGCGGTTTTGCGACCCGCATGCGCAAAAGAACATTGACGTCACACAGCAGCGCATTGTTTACGGAAGTAATAATGGACGCCGCTGTCTATCGATCATTCTGAAAATGTTCAGCAATGGGAGCCGATAACACCGTCCCAAGAGGAAAGTAAGGGGATTTAATTCACAATCTGCTGCTTTGTGAACGTAGCGTGACGCCTACATACGTCATGTAATACTGATTTTTGATTTGTTGAGCTCCACAGCAGATTCCCAGCAGACCAATCAGCTCCTCTCTAACAC
This sequence comes from Poecilia latipinna, assembly GCF_001443285.1. Classification (NCBI taxonomy): domain Eukaryota; kingdom Metazoa; phylum Chordata; class Actinopteri; order Cyprinodontiformes; family Poeciliidae; genus Poecilia; species Poecilia latipinna. The sequence goes on along the minus strand of NW_015114771.1, from coordinate 84,823 downwards.
TGTCTTTCGCTCGTTGACTATTAAATTACCTTATTCACTATTAGCATGTAATTAATTTTAATATTAGAACAATTAAACATAAATTGTGTATTTTATGATCCGTAAAAGTGTAAAGTCAGACGAGGATCAACAGGAAAGTATTAAAATGATTATTTTATTCATTAAGGGAGAAAATCTCTCCAAACCAACTCGGCACAATGTGAGAAAGCAATAAACCATGAATCAATTGAGATCAACCACATTTCATGATTCTATTGGAGTGGCCTAGTCAAAGTCTGCCCTCTGATGTGTCAAATTTAAAACAATGCAGCAAAGATTGGATTGATGTTCCTTGTCCGACATGTAAAATACTAATTTTTATCATGAACACTTAATAGCTGCTAGTTTTAAGGGGTTGATCACTTTTTCACACAGAACCAGGTATATTTATACTTAATGGATGAAATAATCATTAAACACTACTCCGGTTTTTTGTTATAACAAAAAAGCAAAAACAAAAGAAATCTGTAGCGGGAGGCAATTCTTTTCCACAGCATTGTAATAACTGAATAATTTATTTGTTGAATTGCAGCACATTTTGGCCGTCCATCCCAGCAGTCACTGAGAAGATGGCAGCTTGTTGTGTAGCAGGTTCCTCCGGGTTTTGGCTCCGTTTTGCGGGTCGGTCCGGTTCAAGCAGGCGGATTTTAATCTGAAACGGCTGGATTTTGGCTCTCAGGTTCCTCCTTCTTCCCGCTCCACAGGTGGCATGCAGAAGTTTTTCACCGTTATGCAAGGCATCTCGTCCTCGGGCTGTGGAGAGAAAAAGGTCACAGGATGTTTTCCTGCTTGCAGCTGCAGCAGCTTTCCTGATATGAAAAGACTCAACTGGGGCCTGAACACACAGAGACGAACACGGTGAAAACATGAGCATCCAAACTACAGGATCCTCATGACAGTGGTGTAGTAAGTATGCCGGGCCAATCGGTGGCACTGTGACTCTGCCAGAGAACAACACCAAAAGCACAGGGGCAGCGTTGCCAGATTGGGCAGGTTTCTGTACAATCAATCACTTTTTGAATGCCTGGAATTCTGTCAAAATTGGTAAAGAAAGAGTCACTATGTGGTGGAAAACAGAAATCCTGGTGCGACTTCATGATCTAGAACGTGCAGTGGTGTGTTATCACCATTGTAAATCGAAAACCAGTATAATTTTCTGCCAAAATTTTGACCTTAATCTCAGAAATGTTCTAGAAAAAATCAAGGATTTTTCTGAGTTTCAAAACTTCAACATTTTCCACTTTTAAAACTCAGAAATTCCCAACTTCTTTCAAGAAAATTTCTGAGATGGATCTAAAAATTTTTAGTTTCTTTATACCAATTTTTTGACTTTTCAAACTCAGCAGTGTTTTGGTTTCTTTTTCTCCCTGTAATGGCCTTCATACACCATAATATAACTGACTTGGCACCACAAAAAATGAGATAAAATAAATAAAGAAATATTAGTCATCGTTTAAAAAAGACAGGCCAAATGGAAACATGAAACCAGCGTTCTGAAATGCATTTGGTTTTAAAACTGATTGTTTCTGGTCTCAAGACGCCCAATCCGTGCGGACGCTCAGCCTAAACGACAAAAATCCTTTAAGGATTCACCGAAAGTCGTCTCTGTGTGGACGGGGCCTTGAGCACCTGTGGCTGGCACTTTTTTGGCGAGATGGGCGGCAGTGTCGGCTTGTGGTTGAGGGTAAAAGCAGGAACAGCAGAGAAAGGGAACGGAAACTGATGTCCGTGAGCGGTCATGTTGAGTCTGGGCAGCTGCACCAGGTTGGGGGCGTTCCTCCGGCTGTGGGGGTCCGCCGCTCGCTTCGGGTTGTGCTGAGGAGAGACGGAGCTTTTCACTGATTCATCCGTTTCTCAGGCCGACCTGCCGGGTTTGTTGAAGGCTTACGTTTACTAGAGGCGTCTGTCTGGGGTGCCTTCCTCTCAGCTGTTTGCCCAGTTTGGTCAGTCGCCAGCTGTGCGCCGACTTCACGGTGTTTCCCTTCCCGTCCAGGTTCTCAGAAATCCTCTGAAGCGTCTCTGATTTCTTCTCTCCCATCCTGAAACACAAAACCAAGTTTTCTTCTTAAAGATGGCCTATTATGCCTCCTTGAACAGGTTAGGTCTATGAGCGACCAAACAGCACAAAATTATTCTTAGATAATGAGATTTCAGTCTGCATAGTTCTGCCTATTTTTGGCTGTTTTAAGGCATCTTGTCACTTTAAATCCAAATAAGCTGCTGCTGGCCACGCCCCCCTACTCAACGCTTACACACCTGAAAATGGCTGAAACAGATGCTCAATTATACAGCCACCCATCTTTGAAAAGCATTAGCAGAGCCTCCTACACAACCAAGTGGTAAAATCAGCTGACCAAATGTGATGAAGCTCTGCTTGGGTTGCTAAGTAACGGGCTGGACCTCTGCAGAATGTGGCCAATTTTTTTTTTTTTTTTTAGCAATTTAATAGTTAAAATAATCAGTACATTAATTGATATCTAAAGTAATGGTTAGATTTGCACCTGATTTCCCTGAAGTAGGTGTGCTTCAGGGCGGTGTCTGCGGAGATGCGCTCGTCCGGGTCGTAGGCCAACATCTGGTAAAGCAGAGAGATGGCCGGTGCCGGGCAGCTGGGCAGCAGCCGCGAGATGCCCGTTCCTTTCTTTGGAGGGAAGTTGAATTGCATCGCTCTCGACCTAACAGCAGGAAAAAAGTGAGTTGGATCTACTGACTCTATGTCTATACATGCTACCTTCATCAGGTTTTGTCTGATTACAACCAAAAACCAGAGAATTATGAGCATCATGGTGATGAAGCAGACCGGTCAGTTTAATGCAGGGTTAGGCTCGACATCAATACCGCAATATTTCTGATTAATTAGACATTTCTGTATAGATTTTTTTGTCAAAGTTATGCCTTAAAGTGCACATTAACATGAATTCAACTTGTAACAAATAAAAATAATATATTACAGATAGAAATGAACACATTCAGAGAGCAAATTTCTGTTAATACTAAGCAGCATTTTATGCAAAACAGCAGTTCGTGGCAATATTAGGGCGTCACTGTTGTATTTATATTTGCACACAGAATAAAAGTGTTATGTACATATGCTGTGTATAATTTCCAGTGGTGGGCAGACTTCCACTAATACACTAAATTCTCATTTAGTGCTTTAACATTTTGCAGACTTTGAAAACAATTAGCAAACTTAGCTTCCCCTAAATTAATTTTAAACTCTAAAGCACTAATTTACTTTGCTGTTTTGTAAACTGTCAGCTGAATAAAGTTCAACATCTGTATTATAATTTTTCAGGTTAGATGTTCATATTCAGTTCCATTTCCTCTCCTTATGTTTCCTTTTTATTTTTAAATAAATTTTATTGAGCATGTGGCAAGAATACAACAAACAAATGAAGTACACAGAAAAATATGTAACATGCTGCTGACACATGGTGTGTGTGAACATGACTGGAATTAGCACTTTAGCATTAGCAGAGCTAATGTCTCTGATTAGCGCTCCAGGGTTAGCATAACCAGCTAATAAAGAATGTAAAGAATAAATAATGTTTTATGCATTACAAAGTTTACTGGAAATCTGTGGTAGAACGGGACAAAGATGTCAGTCTCATTGTTTAGACCAGGGGTGGGCAGTCCTGGTCCTGGAGGTCCGGCGTCCTGCAGCTCTTAGACGTCTCACTAGTCCAACACACTTGAGTCCAACAGCTGAATCTTCTCCTCAGTGCAGTCAGGTTCTCCAGAGTCCTGCTAATGACCTCATTATTTGACTCAGGTGTGTCGAAGTTGAGACACATCTAAAAGTTGCAGGAGGCCCTCCAGGCCTGGAGCTGCCCACCCCTGGTTTAGAATGTGAAAAAACGCGTAAAAAGTCAAAACGGTGTGAATACTTTTGTGCAGTCGGACGTTTTTGGACTCACTGTTTGAACTTCTGCAGCAGACTTTGATCTGGTGTCCCCAACACGTTGTGGATCTTGGCCACCTGGTCCAACTCGTTGGCTCCAGGGAAGAGAGGGCTCAGGCTGGAACACACACACACTGGGTCACGCCCGTCCCGCCAGAGGACCCCGGGGACAGGCGGACACGTCTCCTCACCTCAGGATCTCAAAGAAGACGCAGCCGGCGCTCCAGACGTCCATCTTCTGGGTGTAGTAGCCGTCAGTCAGGAGGCACTCCGGCGCCCGGTACCAACGCGTGGAGATGTACTCGGTGTGCGGCGGCTTGGAGTACACACTGCGACACGAGCCGAAGTCGCCCAACTTCAAAACGTTTTGCTGCAACTCACAAGTAAATCAGTGACAACATGTTTCCTGAAATTTGACTCTTTTGTTTTGACACACCTGTGTTGAAATATTGGGGTCATTTAAGGAGTTTTTACAGATACGCTGAAAAACAAAACGCTGCAGTGAGTTGGTCCAAAGGTTTCTGTGGGAGGAGGGGACCTCCTCCTCATCTTCAGCTATGGATGGATGGATGGATGGATGGGTGGATGGGTGGATGGATGGATGGATGGAGGGATGGATGGAGGGATGGATGGATGGATGGAGGGATGGATGGATGGAGGGATGGATGGATGGTTGGAGGGATGGATGGATGGGTGGATGGATGGATGGTTGGATGGTTGGATGGATGGAGGGAGGGATGGATGGATGGATGGATGGAGGGATGGATGGATGGAGGGATGGATGGATGGTTGGAGGGATGGATGGATGGGTGGATGGATGGATGGATGGAGGGATGGATGGATGGATGGAGGGATGGATGGATGGATGGATGGATGGGTGTTGCAGCGGTTTTGTTTACGTTTCATGACAGTTGAATTGTCTTTAAATTGTTTTACTCCATAAAGCTGTTGGGTGTCTGAACCTTTCTGTAAACTTCAGTGATTTTACCTTGATGAGAATATTTTCAGGTTTTACATCTCGATGGAAGATCCCACACCTGTTAAAAAACAAAAACAAAATCTCAGGTATAAATTCTGATTATTTTCAGTCTAATCAGACTTTGATTATTTTCAGTCTAATCAGACTTTGATTATTTTCAGTCTGATCAGACTGGTGTTTTGTGCTGCACCTGTGCATGTGCTCCAGGGACCTGCACAGCTGGTACATGTAGCTCTTCACTGTCTGGTCAGGCAGAGGCGTCCTCCTTCCTGCAGAGCCACAAACCTCCTCTGAGCACTTCCAGCTCCAGTGAGGACAGAGAGCGTCTTCCTGAGTCGTCCTACCTTGTATGAGCTCATAGATGTTCATCTCCATCAGTTCGCATATCAGAGAGACCGTTCCTGTTCCCTTGTCACTGAAACATTGGGTTAAATTAATACGGCCCACATGGCAGGTGAATATGTGGCTGTGAGCAGGACTCACTATATCAGCTCATGCAGCTGGATGATGTTGGCGTGAGGGCTGAGCCGCTTCATTGCCTGGACTTCCCGCAGGTTGTTGGCCTTTTCCAGACTTCAAATCAAATGATGTTAGTATTAGTGAAACAGATAACTGAATATTTAAATTATATTGAACACATAATTTCACATGAGGATACAACAACCTACATTGGAACAGATATTTTGCTTGCTTGTTTAAAAATAACACTGAAAAATTAGTTTTTAATCTTTTTTTTTAACTAAAATGACCAATTAGATTAATTTGTTTGGTGTCAAATCACAGCCTACATATTTTGAACCATAGAAATCCTACATACTGTTCCTGATGGGCATTTTTAATAGACGGCCACCATTGTTGTAATGGAGAATATGTGTTTACACAGCTAACCAGAAGGTTAGATTCACTAACCACCAGCCTGCTGAACAAGAATCTTGGCTCCGCTAAAGCTAAACTGCTAGCTGCCAGATGAATACAAAATAAGTGACAGGTATCGCTAAACACATTAAAAAAATAGTGAAAGCCAATACCAAAAAGTTAAATTATTATTTTTGAAAATGAGTGGAAGCTAACACTAAACTGCTACCTGTATAAAAAAACTAGCATAAGCTAATGCTAAACATATTTTAAAAAATTAGCGGAAGATAACGGTGACCAATAAGATGGAGGCTAATGAGATGAAAAACATGCGACCTAAGGGGTGAACATACAAACATTTATGCTAATGTCCACACTTAAAAGATATTTGCAGTAATATTTTGCACTATATTAAATTATATAAAACATTCTTCAACTAATATACAACTTCAAAGTGCAAAGTCAAAGTTAAAATAATAAAATCCACATTAATCAGAATTTAAAGTGAAGAACACACCTGTTAATTGTCTGCTTCATGGTTTTACAGGCATAAAACTTCCCATCTTTAAGGTTCTGAGTTTTCAGCACCTCAGAAAAGGTGCCCTCTCCAATTTTCTTGATTATTTTATAACCTGTAGTCATGGTAATAATAAATAATCATGTTAATCCATAACAGTAAAAACACATCATATAGACAGATTCAAATACATACAGTCACCATCTGCCATTATTATGAAACAACAAACAACACAAGTTCAGTTGATGATGTTATTTGGTAAAAACCTCTCATCCTGAGCAAGCATGTGGCAACAGTGGAAAGAAACAACGTCCCTTAGCAGGAAGTGAGTTGAAAGGGTTTAGAAAGCAGACACAATCAATGTGTAATCCATCAATCGATTGACATGTTTTCAGCTCATTGGCTCTGATCAGCAGGTCAAATCCTGAAAAACCTCAATTTAATTGTCCTGTTCATTAAATTAATTAAAAACGATTTAGCTTTTTTTTTTTTTTTTTTTAAGATTTTGGTGAGACAGATATTGTACCTCTGGTCAATTTATTGTTGGTTCTCCAAAGTACTGACAGCAGAGGTGCCAAAAATTTACCACAGGTTATCTAATTTGTCACATTTTGGTACTGAGTCATTCATTCACTACATCCATGATTAGATTTTGCGAAATGTGTTTATTTTGAGGATTTTTACACTTCTTTACCAGGTAAAACAATACATTTGCCCATCTACATCAAATAATTCTTTAAATCTCTGAACTTATGACAAATTTGTTCTGAATGACATGCTCATTTGGTCACTTTGAGGCAGATTTATAAGTTGAAATCTAAATTATTCGTACTGTATTTTATTCATTTTGTTATTATTATTTTTAAAGCGACCTTTCCCACCCAGCTTTATTGCCCCAGTGGAAGGAGGGCGAACACTCACCAAAAATTCATATTCAATTTGAATAAAAACAAAATCAAAACTAGTTTTTGTCGCTTTATCTATGTATTTCTCTTCATCTGCTTCCAATACAGAAACGTGCATTATTTGAAGTAAAAACGAGAAACTTCAAGCAGTTAAATTATGAAAAATAAACCGGTCAGCCTTTTTTTTTTTTTTTTTTTTTCTTACAGTGCATTCCTTTGATTGTGTCCTTGCGCATGTTAGTCGGGTATCAATAGCCAGCGTATCTAGATAGAACATGTCATAAAAACTCTAAAAAAGACGCGGAAATTGTCTGATTGGAGCTAGCTTAGCCCCACTGCTGCGCCCTGTTAGCTGACCGTTGCCTTGGTAACGGAGCACGCCTTCGCCCTCCGCGCTGACCTGAGGAGGAGACGGGAACTCTGACAGGAGGTCTAACCGCCGCAGCAGCCCGGACCCTCGGCTGGAAATATTACACTTTAAAGGCACAATAACCCCCCTCCTGCGGGATAAGCTTTGTTAATCACTGCAGGCCCAGATATTAGACCGAACCGAACCTTTATTCGCGGTCTTACCTTTCCTCCAGAGGTGGCTCGTGACCAGCGCCTCTGACGTTTTCTCATTGGGCTGCAGGTTGTTCAGGGTTTCCACGCCGTAGTTCCGCACACTGTTAATCCAGTCCGTGTCAGGGGTTGTCCTGCACGCATTTCTCAGGCTTGCCCTGTTCTTCACGTCAATGAGCCAGTTGGAGTAGTGCATCATTGGTGCACACAGACAGGTGAAGAGCAGAACATGAGCCCGCTGGTTTACAGGAAGGAAGCGGCTCATTCACTGGATGAATAAAAGCAGCATTACGCTCCCAGACGCCCGGTCATGTCAGGTACAAAGCTTTCTTTCTATTCACCGATGCTGACTGATGCGAGTAAAAGGCGTGGACCATTTCATTTTTGTACCCAATAGGCTTCCGTAAAAATCTCTTAAAGGGTTGGAAGGCGTTAGCGCGTTTGCCATATTGTGAGTGGCAGGTTCTCCTTGGAAACACCAGAGTTGGGTTTTCAGTATAAAATAAACACAAATTTTTGATTCATATTTAAATAAAATATAAATGCCGATTTTAGAATTAATATTGTAATAACTGAGATTAAATGAAACATCATAAACTGTTTAGATTAAAGCAGGGATGTCAAACTCATTTTCATTTCGAGTCGCATCAAGATCATGAATGTCGTCAAAGGGCCGGTTGGTAACACATTGTTTGTTAACAATTTGTTAAAACATTGTAGTTTTTCTGTGATTGGTATTTCTTAAAATGTAACAAGTTTTATCTTTTCACATTGATGTAATTTGGTCCAATATAAATGAAAACAGATTTGACTGATAAAATTATACTTAAGCACACAACTGTTAACGTTTCAGGGTCAACATAACAACATAACAGCCTTCAGGGTCACATAAATAGTTATGGCCTTGAGTTAGACACCTGTGGTTTCAGCCTGAAACCCTTTAATCTTTATTATTATTATTATTATTATTATTATTATTATTATTATTGTGAACCACCATAACACCTGATCTATGTTTTTGGACGTTTCCGCAAATATACCCCTCACCTCACAATATGGCGTCGACGTTGACGCACTGTGCGGTCGCTCGCACCTGTGTGTTTGCGCATGTGCAGAACTCCCTGCATGATTTTCTTGTTGCTGCTTCGGATATGTAACGTTCTCAGTCATTACATTACAAACATAACTTCAACGTGGATCTAACTCACCATGAAAACCAGGTTTACCACCGTGGACATCCGGGCAGTTATTGCCGAGATCAATGCCAAGTAGGTGACGGTTGTTAGCAGGAGCTAATGCTAATTGGCCATCTGCTAACAAGGCTAATGTTGATTTATTTACACATGTTGATCACTCATTCATTTATTTATCGTCTTTCCTTTCCAGCTACATCGGCATGAGAGTGAATAACGTTTATGACATCGACAATAAGACATATCTGATCCGTCTACAAAAGTAAGGACAGCTAGAAAACTCAAGTTTTATGAGCCTTTGCTATAAAGAATATGACACTATTACAGAGATGTCTGCTTTGCTATAATTATTACTTGATATGTTAAGGGTTTCTGATAGTTTATCGTGACAACATCAATACAAATAAAAAGCAACATTTTGTTTCTAATGCTATTGATAAGGGCAAATATTTAACTAAGAATGATCTGATTTTGTCTCATTTCTTTCTCAAGACCAGAACATATAAAAGCTTCTTAATCCAAGAGGATTCATGAATCAAAGCACAAATCTCAAACCTTTAATTGATTTTAAATAAACGCAAAAAGTACATTGTAGCACATTATGTAGATCACCTGTGTCAAAGTTAAGGCCCGGGGGCCAAATCCTGCCCGCCTCAAGTTTTTATGTGGCCACATTAACTTTCATAATACAAGTTGTCTAAATATTATTTTATCAATCAAAGCATTTTTTGTCTGAAATGATAACAATGTGAAAAGATATTAAATATTTAATTTCAAGTAGTCCTCATTAATTGCAGACACAACTATTTATTAATATTTTAACAGTTTAAGGGGAAGTTTTATCACTGTGTTCTGCCACAGCCAGCCATTTGAGCTACATTGATAGTAACGCTCAGTAACAGTGCAACAGGTTGGAGTTTTGTTTAATGTCCGGCATTAGGCCACCATGTTGAGCAGGGTTGACCCCCTGCTGTACTGCTGTTTCAGGCCCGACAGCAAAGCCGTTCTGCTGATAGAGTCCGGGACCCGCTTTCACTCTACGGACTTCGAATGGCCCAAGAACATGATGCCTTCAGGCTTCGCTATGAAAGTAAGAACCTCAACAACCAATTCATGGTTATTAATACCCCTTAAAGTTACAACCACAAACATCAATGTTTTTTATTAACATAAAGTAAAGCATATTATTATTATTAGTAGTAGTAATACGTGACTGTACTATAATTCTTTGTGGGAATTTCAGGAATAAACAAAAAATTGCTAAATAAAAAATCCCCAAAAAACAAAAAAGAAACATGTGTTTGTTATTATATCTCAATTTATAGTATTAGATGTTTTTTTATTTATTTTTTTAGCCAAAGACGTGTAAAGCTGTTAGAAACACCTGCAGCTGTTGACTCAGGGTTGAAACTATTTCCTTCTCATTATTAATCATTCATTCAAGTTGTTCAGTAAAATCCACTGAAGTTTGTAACATCCAAACATTAACTCAATGCAGCTGCGTTTGTGTTTTTATTTTTCCGTCTTTGAGTGAGTTTGGATATTTAATGTCATTATTTTCCACATTTGATCGTTTTTTCCTTCACTGAGTTGAATCTGAAAATAGAAGCAGCTGTTTTTGCTCCGTAGTGTCGGAAGCATCTGAAAGGCCGGCGGCTGACTCAGGTCAAGCAGCTGGGAATCGACAGGATCGTCGACATCCAGTTCGGTTCCGACGAAGCCGCCTACCACCTGATCGTCGAACTCTACGACAGGGTCAGAACAGTTTCAGAACCACGACAGGTGTGGTGCTGGTACCGAACACGCTGACCCGGCTGTTTGTCCACCAGGGTAACATCATCCTGGCGGATCATGAGTACACCATCCTGAACCTGCTGAGGTTTCGCACCGCCGAGGCCGAAGACGTTAAGATAGCGGTGAGGGAGCGGTACCCGGTGGAGAGCGCCCGGCCGCCAGAACCGCTCATCACTCTGGACAGGTAGCGCCAGTCATAAACATCCCATAATCCACTGAGCCGTAACCAATGGAAACGCGTCTGAATGTCCTACAGGCTGTCAGAAATCCTGAGCAAAGCTCAACATGGAGAACAGGTGAAGAAAGTCCTGAACCCTCATCTGCGTGAGTATTCGTCCAAATCATGGTGTCTTAAGCTTCTAGAGACTCATTCAGTAATTATTTATGGAAACTTTCAGTTGGAACCAGATATTTACATACTCTGCATTAAAACACAAACAGTTCTCATTTTCCAATAATCTAAACTGGGGTTGAAAGTTACGGTAGCTAATTTTCCTGGATGATAAATTGTCCCATAAATGATAATGTTGTTATGAGACTTTTTTCAAGTAATGTTACGGTACTGATATAATAATCGCAGTACACATTAGAAATTAAAGGCTAATAAACTTTAATTTCAATCACCAGGCTGAAGAATTTTGTTTTCCAGGTTTGGTTAAAAAAAAAAAGAGAAAAACAAACTATTATATAAATGAAAATAATCAAACTCGTTTAATTTTCAATGCGATTAATCGATTTTTTACTTATTGATTAATTTAGAAAACAATCAATCAATCGTTAACTGGAGAATACGAAATAAATTTTTTTGTAAAAGAGCAACAAACTCAAACTGTAGAAATAGTACATACAAGAAAAGGCTTAAAAATCTGCAGAATTGGCAATTTTAAAATCTAATTAATCAAAAAAAAATAAAAATCAATGACTAAAATAATCATTATCTGCAGCCTTAGACTAAACTTCCAGTTTTAGGTCAGTTATGATTATTTAGCTAAATGTTCCAATAGAGAGAAACAAATATTGTTTTTATTAATGTTTTAGTCGTGAAACATGACATTACGTTACAGATTCTTCAGATTGAGGCTGAGCTTTAATGCTAATCTAAATTCATGACTTTATTCTCCCATCCTGAAGGAAAAAGAGTTTTATTCAGCTGTAAATCTGTTAATTATTTAACAGAATAAGTCATTTTCCCTCCAGCCTACGGAGCCACTCTGATTGAACACAGTTTGATGGAAGCTGGCCTGCCAGGCTCCTTAAAAGTCGACAGTCAGGCCGACGTCGCTGAAGGTACGCCGGGCCAGTAGGAACTTTCCATCTGCTTTTTTCCTTCCATCAAATTTTCCTTCCATCACATCAGTGAACAAGCTGCGTTTTATTTCATTTGTTTCTCAGTTGCTCCTAAAATCCTGGACGCTCTGCAGCTCGCTGAGACGTACATGGACAAAACGGAGAAATTCAGCGGAAAAGTGAGTAAAAAATAACGTCCTGCTGAGAGTCTGTCTATTTTCAGCATAATCAGCAGATTTTTGCTAGAATATTTTTATTCTGACTGAAATACGTTTTTATTGTTCCTTTTATCAGTTTATGTTTGGGTTCAAGTTAGTGTATATTTAAAGACATAACTTTGATTTTTTTTAAATAAACACAAATATCTAATTAATCAGAAATCTTCTGACCCTCCTGCAGGACTGGTGCGACCCTCCAATGGGTTGCCACCCCCATGTTGAAGACCTTTGTTTAAAGCATTTTATTGTAGCTCACATTTTGATTTGTTATTAAAATGTATGTCCCACTTTGTGTTGGTCTGTCTCATGAATAAATAAATATTGTAACCTCATGAAATGTGAAAAGTTTCAGTGTACTTCTTAGTTTCATATTTTCCATTCATACAGTTTTTCTGCTGTATTTAGGGTTTCATCATTCAGAAGAGGGAGAAGAAACCCAGCTTGGCTCCTGGGAAACCCGGTGAAGATCTCCTGACGTACGTTTCCTCCCTGCTGGTCGCTTTCCTTCAGTTCGCTCCAGTAACGTTTTCCCCTCTCAGGTACGACGAGTTCCACCCGTTCCTCTTCGCCCAGCACACCAACAGCCCCCATCTGGAGTTTGAGACGTTCGACAAGGCCGGTATCACCTGATCGATAACTTCCTGCCGTGAAGAGAGAACGCTGACAGAAGTCGTTTGTCTGCAGGCGGTGGATGAGTTTTTTTCCAAGATGGAGAGCCAGAAGATCGACATGAAGGCCCTGCAGCAGGAGAAGCAGGCTCTGAAGAAGCTGGAGAACGTGAAGAAGGACCATGAGCAGCGGCTGGAGGCTCTGCACCAAGCGCAGGTAAAACAGGCTCCTCTCAGGCCAGGGGTGTACAAACTTTATGCAACAGGAACCACAGCTGTAAAGCTAAGAGAAGTCAACAATTCTAAAAGCCAACTAAAAGCTGAATATTTTAATGAAAACAAATGTCCTGCTTTCTGTATAAAAAGCATTTAAATGTCAGTTTGGATGATTTTTATGTCAGGGGTGTCCAAACTTTTCCCCAAAGAGCATTAAGCTCTGGCCAGGAACCAAACCCAAAGACAACTCTGTGAAACATGTAAAAAAACATCCAACTTATTCAATGTTATTTTTTCACTAATTACATTCGTTTAACATAACTTCTGCCTCAAACCGCCTGATTTCAGACGGCCAAAATTTTATTATTAAATATTATGTTTAATGATAACCAGATAATAAAGATATTTAATATTTCATATGACTCACATCAGATTTTATTTTATTCCCACAGTTTTCATGGTTTTTTGGTCGTTTTCTTGTCAGAAACCTTTTCATTTTTTGCTTTGATGAATTTGATTGTCAGTCTATCAGAAAAACATTGAAATAAATCATTTTAACTTATATTTTATTTAAAAAAGACTGAATAACAGAAAAGAAAAATTATGAAGAATGTAAGAATTGAAGACTTTTTTTTATTTTTGCGTTTTATTTTTCTGATTTTTTCCTCCAACCTTTTGAGGCCCCCACAGCGCCCTCTACAGGCCCCACTTAGAAAAACAATGTGTTCTTTTAAACAAATCTGTTTAAAAACAAAAACTCTTATCTAGAGTTATGGATGTTTGTGGTAGTATGTACTCTTAGATTAAAATGAAAGCAGAAAATGGGACAAATTCTACTCTACATATCCAATAACGGCCACATGGAATCATTCCGAGGGCCTCAAACGGCCCCCGGGCCTCACTTTGGACACCCCTGTTTTAGTCTGTAATGTGTGGCGGATGGATTCAGCTGAATGTGTGTGACAGGAAGTGGACAGAGCGAAGGGCGAGCTGGTGGAGATGAACCTGGCGGTGGTGGAGCGGGCGCTGCAGGTGGTGCGCAGCGCGCTGGCTAATCAGGTGGACTGGACGGAAATCGGCGCCATTGTGAAGGAAGCGCAGGCGTCTGGCGACCCGGTGGCCTGCGCCATCAAGGAGCTGAAGCTGCAAACCAACCACATCACCATGCTGCTGAAGTACGCTGCTGCAGATCTGCAGACCAACACCCGCTTTACAGGAACGCACTTACCTCCGCCGTCATTTCCACAGAAATCCCTACGTTTCTGATGAAGAGCAGGAGGAAGAGGAGGAGAAGATCAGAGTGGAGGAGAAAGGAAAGAAAAACAAGAATAAAGGGCAGAACAGGAAGCTGCAGAGGAACAAGCCGATGCTGGTGGATGTGGATCTGGGCCTGTCGGCGTACGCCAACGCCAAGAGGTTCATCTGGAGCAAACAGCTCAGAAGATTCAGGATTTATGATTAAAATCCTTAAAATCCTTCAGCTGGATGAAGTTTTATTGTTACTTTCAGATACTACGACCACAAACGCAGCGCTGAGAAAAAGGAGCAGAAAACCATCGAAGCTGCAGGCAAGGTGGGGAAGCTGCTAATAAAACTATGATTTAATCTGTACTCGTATTTACTCTGACCTTCGACCCTTTTAAATTGTTCAGGCCATGAAATCTGCAGAGAAGAAAACGCAGCAAACCCTGAAGGAAGTCCAGACTGTCACCACCATCCAGAAAGCCCGCAAGGTCTACTGGTGGGTCGACGAGTTCTGGGAACATTTCACATGAGCAACGACACGGAGCGCAGCAGGAAAATCATAAATACACTTTAAAAGTTTTTATGAATAAAATCAGAGACGTTTGCATTTATTTATAAGTATTAAAGACAGGCTAGAAATTATTATTATTGTTCTGAACCTGGCTCGCAGTAATACGAGAGAAAAATCTGAATAATATGAGAAATCAATCAATCAATCAATCAATCAGTAGAATATATTAACATAAAAATATGAGATATTGTACAATAGTCATGACACTAGGAAAGTCATTACTAGAATAAAGTCGCATTATTACGAGTAGTTATACGACAATAAAGTTGTAATAATATAAAAATAATGTCAAAATATTACCAGAACTAAGTCTTTATATATGAATGAAGTAATAGTACAATATTAAAGTATGAAAAATATGTGAATAAAGTTATTACCAGTATAAAATTGTAAAAACATGAGAATAAAGTCATAATATTTGAATAAAGTCGTAGTAATAAAAGGTGCGTTTCTTTCCTTCCCCTTCCCCGTTGGTCGATCACATTAGATCCCAGAAAAGCCCTGAAGGTTTCTGGATGTGAAACGTTAAAGCGTGAACATTCTGGAGAAACTCGATCAACCGGCCGTTTTCCTCCGTTCCTCAGGTTCGAGAAGTTCCTGTGGTTCATCAGCTCTGAGAACTACCTGGTGATCGCAGGGAGGGACCAGCAGCAGAACGAGATGATCGTCAAGCGCTACCTTCGCTCAGGTGAGGCCGCCTGCCGGGGCGTCTGCCTGACCTCTGTCCTCTGACCTCTGACCTCCTCTCCTGCAGGTGACATCTACGTCCACGCTGATCTGCATGGAGCGACCAGCTGCGTCATCAAGAACCCGTCAGGTTCTGTCTGCCGGCCCGTCTCCTCGGCTCAGTTTTCTTCTTCTTGTTTTTAGCCGAAGCATCTTCATCGCTTCTCCTCCTCTTCCTCAGGCGATGCCGTTCCTCCCAGGACGCTGACCGAAGCCGCCACCATGGCCGTCTGCTACAGCGCTGCCTGGGATGCCAAGATTATCACCAGCGCCTGGTGGGTCCACCACCATCAGGTTAGTCGATTCTCACCCAGAAAATAACGACTTTATGCTTCAGAATCCTGTAAAAGCTGCAGTTACTGAAGGTTTTCCTTCCACTCAACTTTCCACTAACACAGTTTGTAAACCTTGTTAGCAGGTTGCTAACTTGTCACCTCTCAAGTAAACAGTTTATTATTAATTATGTAGAGCAGAGGTCTTCAAGGTGGGGGTCTGCAGGGGTCATGAGATATATTTTTAAAAATTCAAAATTGTCTTTAAATATTATGACAGAGTATTAGGGCCATAACAATAAAAAATATATTACAAAAATAAAACCGTAATGCTACAAAAAAGTTGTACAAGAATTTAAAATTATGAGTATAAACTGCTTTGAGAATAAAGTCATAGTAACACACACACACACACATATATATATATATATATATATATATATATATATATATATATATATATATATTTATTTATTTATTTAAGAATAAACTCACAAAATTATGAAAATAAAGTCATACTGACTTTATTCTCATTGTTTTAAAAGGCAGCCATGCCTCATCTCTGTATTCAAACTTTAAACTAAAAATGTGAAATAAAGAAAAGACCCCTGCTGTTGAAGATAATAAAAAATAAAAAATATTTTATTATTGTTTTTTTATATATATATCTGTAAGCATGTAAATTAATGGAAATAAACCCAGAAATTGGCTGCAGTTTAGAAATTAAAATAAAAACATTTTTAATTTTCCTAAAACATTAAAAACAAAAATGATATTGGTAAAAAATGAAATGTAAAGTGTGTGTTTTTCAGGTGTCTAAGACGGCTCCCACTGGAGAGTATCTGACCACTGGAAGCTTCATGATCAGAGGTACGAGCCTTCATCACTTCCTGTCCATAATACCATCACTTCCTGTTTGCTACAATGAGCAGCAAATACATTTACCTGGAAATATTTATTTGCTTTTTTTCTAATTTTTGCTGTTCAGGAAAGAAAAACTTCCTTCCTCCGTCCTACCTGATCATGGGCTTTGGCTTCCTGTTTAAGGTAAGCGAGCGCTGGGGTCACCTGGGGTCACACGGGGTCACACAGGGTCACACGGAGTTGCCTGGGGTCACGCGGGGTCACACAGGGTCACGTGGAGTCGCCTGGGGTCACGCGGGGTCACACAGGGTCACGTGGAGTCGCCTGGGGTCACGCAGGTTCTTTCCGGTTCCCACCTGCTCCTCTGATTGGCTGACAGGTGGATGAGCAGAGCGTGTTTCGGCACCGCGGCGAGCGAAAGGTGAAAACGGTGGAGGAAGACCTGGAGGAAGTGACATCGAGAGCTGCTGAGCTGCTGGAGGAAGGGGAGGAGCTTATCGGTACCAAGACGAATGTTTCAGATCAAAACTCATTTTATTATCAGATAAACTGGTAATATAAAAATCAGTTTTTAAATGACAATTTCACTTATAAAGAGAGATTTTTTTTAACTTGGTTTTGATCCAAATTTCAAACGTTTTTAATGATTTATGTCGCTTTTGAAAAGCTGCTGGACTCGTTTCCTCCTCGTTTCCTAGGAGACGACAGCAGTAATGAAGACCAGGGCAGAGCAGCAGACGAGGCGGAGAACCATAAAGAAGCAGAAATGGCCGCCGCCGCGCAGCCGGGCGACATGGAGGACGACGGGAACGACGAAGACAGCGGCGTGGAAGACGAGACGAAGAGCGACCAGTTCAGCTTTCCAGACACCTCCATCTCCCTCTCCCACTTACAGCCAATCAGGTAGCGTCTCCGTCCAAACAGGAAGTTCTCCTTTCTTCCTGCATGAACGCGAAGGAAACAACAAATCGTTCTTCCTCGTTTCTAGGATGGCTCACAATCCCAGCTTCAAGAACGAAACGACGACTCAGGCAGATATCTGCACCTTTTCCTCTCCTCCAGGTGTTTTATCGGGTTATTTTATTTAATTCCTGATGTTTTGTTCCTTCAGGTTGAGGCGGATTCACAAGGGAAGAAACACATGAGCGCCAGGCAGAGGAGGTGAGCTCAGTTTGTATTTAAGATAAAAAAGCTTAAATCTGTTCTATCCAGAGTTAATGAACCTGTTCAGGTTTGGAAATGTGCATAAAAATGCCAGATTATTTCAGAAATACCTCTGGGTTTTTATCACGTCTCAAACGTGTATATGTGTAATTTAATATCTGGACAAAATAATTAAATATTAATTAGGTTATTTTAACTCATTAATTAGCTTTTCTAAACCTTGACAAAAACAAACAGTAAAAATCTGAAAACATATTTTCACTCCAAACTTTTTCTTTATGTAGATTCATGAGTTGGAATGGCCTAGTCAAAGTAACAACCTCAAAAGATGTCGAGTGGGTGTATTTTCTTATGAAGAATGTGCAAAAGTTTCAGTTTGCAGCAAAAGGAGGTTCTACGACATATTTATAACATTCAGAGGGAAAAGCAGGAGATTTCTGTTTGAAACTAAAACCATTTATCATTTCCTTCTTTTTCTTTATCACCATAAACTTTGTTTTGGTCTGTCATGCACTGCAAAAACACAAAATCTTACCAAGTATTTTTGGTTTCATTTAGTAATATTTTAGTGCACTTGAAATAAGACAAAACTAACTAATAACTAACTTTTCTGCAAAAATTAGGAACTTGTTTTAAATCTATAAATCCTTAACACTGATTATAACAAGGCAAAAATTACAAGTGAAAAAATCCTCATTCTTTCATTATTGTAAGGATTTATTTATTTAAAACAAGCTTTGATGTTTTGCTGAGAAGTTACTTGGTTAGTTTTGTTTTATTTCAAGTGAACTAGACACTAAACTCTTGATTTTGTATTTTTGCATCGTAAAACTTAAAAATATATATTTTTGTGATGGGAAAACGTGTGGGAAGCTCAAAGAAGGAATTGATTTATTATTAACAATGATTAATTTAACGATGCTCAGAAGGTTTTGCCTCTTTTTTTTTAGAGAGGAGAAGAAGAAGAAGCAGAAACAGGAAGATTGTGACGGCGAGGAGAAGTCGGAGGTTTCCTCTGTGGATCTGGGGTCAAAAGGTGGAGGAGGCTCTTCTCAGCAGCCACTGAAGAGAGGCCAGAAGGTGAGACAAACACCGAACCAGAACCAGAACCAGCACCAGAACCGCTCAGGTGGAAAATCAAATATTCCTGCTGCTGGGACAGAACAAGCTGAAGAAGATCAAGGAGAAGTACAAGGACCAGGATGAAGAGGACCGGGAGCTGATGATGCAGCTGCTCGGGGTGAGGAAGGTCGTCCGTGTGCCGCCGCCCCAACGCGGCCCAGATGCTAACGCCCGACCCGTTTCTGCCCTGCAGTCTGCCGGGGCAGCCAAGGAGGAGAAGGACAGAGGGAAGAAAGGAAGGAAGGGCAAGGGAAAGGAGGAGCCTGGCAGGAAACCACAGCTGAAACCTCGAAACATGGCCGCCGACGAGAAGAAACCTCAGCAGGAAGGAGGAAGAGGAGAGGAAGAGGAGGAAGAGGAGAAGCCGGCTGGAGAGCAGCAGCAGGAGGAGAAGGTAGAAAACACAAATGACAAAAAATATTAACTTCTGTGATCTGTACATCAGCATGAGGGATAATTCAGATAATTTCTGTTTAATTACGAGAAAAAAGTCACAATATTAGCAGAATAAAGAAACAGCTTAAATTTAAGAGAAAAATATGTTTTAATGTGAAAAAGGCTGTAACATGACTAACATGGCCGCTCAGTCAGTGTAGAGTATCGTTTCAAAGTTCTGCTGTTTATAATCATTTGATGGAAATGGATTTAAATCAGAAATCTGACCTGGTAAACAAATATTGATAAAATAAAATCATAATATTATGACTTCATTCTTCTAATAGGACTTAATTTGTTTTTAATATTGTGGCTTTATTCTTATAATTAAAAAACTATTTCAGCCTGGCTCTAGTATTTTGTTGATCTGAATTCGAAGTCCAAAAAAACACAAACTGTGAAACGTTTCTCAAACAAGATGGCCGCCTCTCTATGGAAACACCAAAACTCTAGATTGTCCTAAAATTAAATCTCTGGAAACCAAAAATTTGACTAATGGATGATCAATTTATCAGCCAGCTCTAACAGAATGTGGGTTTAGTTGCTTCCTGACTCAGCAGTGATGTAATTTCCTGCAGGAAGACGAGGCGGACCAGGACAACGCCGGAGCGGAGGTGAGCTTCCTGCCTCAGGTGAGTAAACGCCGCTAGTCGGAGCTTCATCCTCTCGGCTTCCTGTCTCCCGGCGACAGGAAGCAGAAAACCTGCTGACGTCTCTGAGCGGCCAGCCGCACCCCGACGACGTCCTGCTGTTCGCTGTCCCCGTCTGCGCCCCCTACACCGCCCTGTCCAACTATAAGTAGGTGTCCAAACTGTCCAAGCCGTCCTCAGAGCTACGGCCTCGGTGTGATGGTGCTTCTGTTGTCCGCAGACACAAAGTGAAGCTGACTCCAGGCTCTCAGAAGAAAGGAAAAGGTAGAAACGATTCCGGATGATTCCTGCAGGTCGAGGCTCAGTGCTGACGTTACGTTTTCTGTTTTCAAGCGGCTCGGACGGCGGTGCTCAGCTTCATCAAGGCTAAAGACGCTTCAGCCCGGGAGAAGGACCTGTTCCGCAGCGTCAAGGTAAAAATATTCACACCCAAAACGCCAGCAGGAAGGAAAACCTCACAGATATGTAACCTCACATTTTTTCAATTTAAATCTGTTAGATCTGTTAAAAGTTTTTCTTCACATATAAGATTCATATTTCTACACGTTTTTTACATGTTTTTAAAATTTATTCAGCAAATATATACATTTAACTAGATGTTTTATATTTATTGAATAATTTATTGTAGGTATATAAATATCTAACATTTTATGTTTGTATTTTTGTTAAATCATGTAACAAATTTTTATTATAAAGAGAACTGAGTTTATTTTAAAATGTGATTAACACTGAGAACCAGAATCTGTTGTTAAACCCTGGTTCTGTTCTGAAGGTCCAACCCGTTACAGCTGAGCCGCTTGGTGGTTAAAATCTGCACCTTCTTGGTCCCTTTATGCATCAATAGTGTAGCTTTAAACACACTGGGTCAGTGGTTCTGTTGGTCCGGGTCTCAGTCTGTCCGGTTCTGTTGGTCCGGGTCTCAGTCTGTCCGGTTCTGTTTCAGGACGCGGACCTCTCCAGGAACATGCCAGGGAAGGTGAAGGTGTCGGCACCAAACCTGCTGGCTGCCAAGAGGAAGTGAACCCGTCCAGATCCTGGCCGCTCCGCTGAGGGGTTAGGAGCTTCAATTGTAAAGATTGTTCTGATTCCATTTACAAAAATATTAGGAATAAAATAAAAATCTGACTCGATTTGTATTTTTCATTTTATTTGGATACAATCTTGCATTACCAACAATTACAGGAGGTAATTTTGTGCAAACGAAGCCAAACTGACAGCGTCGTTTCAGTGCAACGAGATCAGAGGAGCCATTTTATTTACAGCTGTACAGACGGATCAGAACCAGCAGGTGGTTTCTGGTTCCACCGGATCGAGAACTGCAGCAGAATTACCTGAAGCCAGGTAACCTGCTGCTAAATAATCCCAGCCTTTCTGCTCAGATGGGACATTTTTAGTGTTCAAACAAAATGGACATTTAAAAACAGACCTCTAGATTTTTATTTTACATTTGCATGAAGCTAACTTAAAGATGTACACACATTTCAGTGGTTTTCTTAGAGTTCCTGTTCGAGTTGAGAAGGAAGCAGAGGAGACCTTTCCGAGTCAGCAGAAGCCAAAAAGCTCACAGGTTTGGATTTAAAGGGTTCTGGAAGCTTCAAAATATTCATTTGTACCTTCTGACGTTTAAAATCCAGAAGAAATGATGGCTTTATGACTGCAGAGGAGTACAACCAAGTATTGGTGCAAGGATAAGAAAAATATTGAAGTTATGAGCAAAAAGTTGACATTAGAAAAATATATGGAAATTCATACGAGAATAAAGTCATAATGTTACAAGATTTAAGTAATGAGAAAAAAGCCAATGAGTCAAAATAATGGGAATAAACTAGCAATTTTATAACTTCAACACAAAAAAATAAATTAAGATGAAGAATACTGAGCATCTTGTGAAGTTATACTTTATCGGTTTTACAAATAAAGAAAAAAGTTCATCTTTTATCAGTAGCAGAACTTTGAAACGATTGAAAACTAGAATCACAAACTGATCTGGACAACAAACCTTTTTCAATCTTTTTCTAGTAATTTTATGACTTTCTTCTGGTAATCTTATAACTTTACCGTCGTAATTAAAAAAAAAAAATCTTAGTCTGGCCCTAATAGTCAGCTGCATGTGGAGTTATTTCTTCTAGACCATTTTGGTCAAATGAAAAGCTGACCTCAGAACCAGAACCATATCTGAACTTTAACCCTCTTAAGACCATAAT